>NC_143584.1:86889018-87041510 GCF_048544385.1 Mastigoproctus giganteus
TATTTTGCGTTTCGTTCGCTCTGCATTATTGCCGTACCTAATGGCTGATGTTTTTATTTTACAATATCATATTTATTTAATTATCAGATATAATTAGGCATCATGTGGAGATGTGCATTTGCTGCCTCTAATGATAGCTACATAGCCATATTTATTTATTTTTATTACTTTTGCCTAACTTTTACCTCACATAATATATATATATATATATATATATATATACACCCTGTAGTTTTGAGGGTGAGTGCCAGGGAGTGTATTGAATCACTGAGATTAATTTGAGGGTATCTTTGGACTGGGGGGAAGATTCCTTTGGAATGAAGTACTACCATTTCACCAATATATGAAGCGGTTCTTATCAGTGAAGTTGATAACTACCTGACTTCACTGGTAGGAATAATCTTAGAGGCAATCCAGGAACATTTAGATAGACATGGCATTTCTGAAGGACACTCAGCATGGCTTTGATAAGGAAAAATTGTTTCACTAACTGGCTATTTGACACAGTTGCTCATGAGTTGGATGTAGGATACAATTGACATAGTTTATTTGGATTTTAGCAAAGCATTTGATTCATTCAGTCACTCATAAGAGTTATTGTATAAACATGAACAGCGTTGGGATTACTGGTAAGCTCTAAGATGGATGGCTGCAGGGCAGAAGCAGAGGGTTATTAATGGATATTCTTCAGATTGGTGTAGTGTCAGGAGTGGGGTCCCTCAAAAGAGGGACCCCATTCCTGACACTACACCAATCTGAAGAATAATCCATTAATAACCCTTGCTTCTGCCCTGCAGCCATCCATCTTAGAATCTTACCAGTAATCCCAACCTGTTCAGTTTCTATACAATAACCTCTTATGAGTGACTGAATGAATCAAATGCTTTGCTAAAAATCCAAATAAACTATGTCAAATTGTATCCTACATCCAACTCATGAG
Source organism: Mastigoproctus giganteus (assembly GCF_048544385.1). Lineage (NCBI taxonomy): Eukaryota > Metazoa > Arthropoda > Arachnida > Uropygi > Thelyphonidae > Mastigoproctus > Mastigoproctus giganteus. The sequence continues at coordinate 86,889,959 of NC_143584.1, forward strand.
CAACTGTGTCAAAATAGCCAAGTTAGTGAAACAATTTTTCCTTATCAAAGCCATGCTGAGTGTCCTTCAGAATGCCATGTCTATCTAAATGTTCCTGGATTGCCTTCTAAGATTAATTCCTACAGTGAAGTCAGGTTAGTTTATCAACTTCACTGATAGAACCGTCTTCATATATTGGTGAAATGGTAGTACTTCATTCCAAAGGAATCTTCCCCCCAGTCCAAAGATACCCTCAAATTAATCTCAGTGATTCAATACACTCCCTGGCACTCACCCTCAAAAACTACAGGGTGTATATATATATACTATATATATTATATATTATGTGAGGTAAAAGTTAGGCCAAAGTAATTAAAAATAAATAAATATGGCTATGTAGCTATCATTAGAGGCAGCAAATGCACATCCTCCACATGATGCCTAATTATATCTGATAATTAAAATAAATATGATATTTAACAATAAACAACATCAGCCAGTAGTACGGCAATAATGCAGAGCGAAACGAAACGCCAAAATAATATAAAAATAAACAAACAGGGAAGGGAAAGTAGAGATAATAGAGATTTTCCTATTTCGTTTCGCTCTGCATTATTGCCGTACTACTGGCTGATGTTTTTATTTTAAATATCATATTTATTTTAATTATCAGATATATATATATATATATATATATGCCATAAACTCCAGGAGCCTTATGCTCAAAAATTTCTCTAATATATAAATATAATATATATATATATATATATATATGCCATAAACTCCAGGAGCCTTATGCTCAAAAATTTCTCTAATAAACAATGATCTGTAATTATGACATCACTAATTTCATATGGCTGTCTCACTCGTAGAGTTTCTTTTCAGCACGAACAGTCTTTTGTCAGTAAAGACCAATTCAAAGTACCTATTCAAATCATCCACATCAGCTGGGTTATCTAAGATGCAAAATGCACAAGTGTCTGATCTGATTAGGTTTCTTCTTCGTTGTATTCACATATGTTAAAAATTCTTATACCATTGTTTTCTCTCTTAGCCAATGCTTTCTCATATGCAGCCTTGACTCTCCCTAATCTTATTTGTAGTACTATTATAGATCAACTTTTACCTGTTGTAGGCCTCATCAATCTGTAATTAACCCATACTATCTTTTTCTGCTCTATCTGACCAGCCAGCTCTGCAGTCATCCATTTTGGAGTCCTCCACCTGCAATATTTTCTGAATAGTATGTATGCATTCATGGCTTCTTTGATTTCTGCTTTAAAAGTATTCCATAATTCAAACGTATTCACCAATCCTCAGTAATCGGCTCAATTCATAGATACCATATAGCAACTTAAACTGTCAAAAGTTCTCTCTCTGAAGTTAAAACCCATGCCTTTACCTACTGCAACATCTTTCTTCATCTTCCAACTGACAATTGTGTGATTGCTTCCTGACAATGGTTCCTGTACTTAAACCTTGTGATGTCATCTGATTCGTTAGTAATGATGAGGTCAAGAATATTCTCATCCCTCGTACTTTCTCTAACATGCTGGTACAAATAATAATCATCTAGTTATTTTAAAAAAAAATTTTCCCCATGGTGAGTTTCTCCTCCCACCTATTCCAATCAATCTAGGGTAAATTAAAGTCACCCATAATAAAACATTCACTCTTGCTTGCCCATTCCATCTGCATGCAAAGACTCTCATCATATTTTTTCACAATCTTTTGGTCTGTAGATTACTCCCACTCTCATTATTCCTTTGTTTCCGACTAACACACACCACACAGATTCTATGCTGGCAGACGTAACTTCAGACTCAGCAAAAGCTCTTTTCGCACTCAGTCTGCTTTTGATAAGAAGTATGACCCCTCTACTTCTTCTATCATTCCTAAATACTTTATACATACCATAGTGGAACTCATCATCCCAAATTTCAGGTGGCGCCATGTTTCTGTTAGTCCAATTATAATCAGCATTAACCAGTCCTAACCAGGAGTTCAAATTCAGCCATTTTATTGACAACACTTCTGACATTACTGTAGACACAGTTGAGACTAAGTAATTTTCTATAGTTTACTATCCTGACACACACCCCTTAAAGGTTATTTAGGTTAGTATCTCAAGCTTTATATTTCCTCTCATTTTAAATGTTGCTACCCTCAAACATCTTATCAACATTGGCTGTTGCGGCAACAAACAAGAATTCATGAGATGAGTGCAAATGCAGATCTAAATTACCCATCTACCCCATAACTAGCAGTTTCCTTGAACCTTTAGGTCATCCTCAATGATACTAGCAAAAATCCTCACAAAAATCCACCTTTGTTCAAATGAATACCATCAGTTAATCCACAAGGCTTTCAGCATATAATCCCTTTTATCGTGTCTGGGCAGAATTGAAGACAGTCTTTAAAAACATTCTGGCTTAACATTTGGAATACTTGCAGCATTTTAGCAGTATAGAAAAAAAAAAAAAAAAAAAAGGTAAACTGCAGCCATTATCAACCCACTGCAGGATGGAAATCTCCTCAACAATTCATGCAGAGGGAAATGGACCATAATCTGCCATGCTGATCCAGTGCGGGTTGGCAGATCGACCATATTTAGCAGTCAGGGGCTTGAACCCGGTCTACTCAAAGAGCGTGTGCTACTGCACTCCCACTCCTGACCATTCAGCTACGGAGGCCTTCAGTCTTATATAGTCTTATATTTATCCAACAGATGGTCGATGCATGAACATTTAATATCGTTAGTCCCCATATGAATAATAATTCTCTCTTTACCTCCCTTAAAATATGACAATCTGTTGGTAACATCAATTGTTGCTCCTGACACACACACACTCTCTCTCTCTCTCTCTCTCTCTCTCTCTCTCTCTCTCTCTCTCTCTCTCTCTCTCTCTCTCTTCTCTCTCTCTCTCTCTCTCTGGACAACCTATCTTTATTACAAAAAATGCTACATGTTTCCCTGACAACAGTCTCCCAATAAAACTAGATAATCTTCGACCAGAGCAGTCTGCACTTGATTATTATTTTCTGGGACCCGAATCGAGGGTACATCACTTGACAGGTCACAAGGTATGAGTCGCTGACAAACTCTCACTTACGTTTGTTTCTATGGTAAGCACTTGTTTCTTCAGTAACTCAAATTCTTCTCATAATGCACAAATTTCTAATTTGAGATCGGTACACTCCTTACATCAGTCACAAAGATGAGCTGGATCTGTCTACTAGACCAGCCCTAGAATACATGTCACAAGCTATACAAAGACAAAGTCGTGACTCACACCGGAAATGCTGACAGGCATTTCTGTTTGAGTCCTGATGTCTCTGGACTTTGTATTGTAAGTGGATCTTGTGGCAACCATTATTTAAGTAAAATCTGAACTTCAGAAAGATTATGAAATTTCAATTTACAATATATTACAGCATTTATGTTAACAAAATATTGCAGAAATTAAACTATTGAAAAAAACCTATCTGAATATTAAGCTGTAACTTTCCAGATACTTATCTGAATACAAAAATAAACTAATCTATGTGACTTTAGAAATTAAAACTATATATTAACTAAAGTTTAGTATATTAAAATTTAAAAAAAAAAACTCAAATTATTTAAAAACTAACCTGCTATGAAGAGCTTTGGAAATACATAGCTACATGCTGTAGCCTTGATACCTCAGGCAAATAAAATTAATTTTGAAGTGAAGAGCTTACACATGAGGTGGATGGATGAGGAGATTGGCCTTCTCTTCTTCCCTCTGAATCCAAAAATTAGGATGTTTTTCTTTTAAAGGGTGTCTAAAATTAGAAGCAGAGTTGAAACCCCCCTCTCCTCCAAATCTGGAAACCGTGAGACCTGATCCTTGCCAGATCTAAGAAATTTTAAGATTTCAGATATCATATCAGAATCATACAGTGGTGTATTTGTGGTGCAGGTGGTAACAACTGCATGAAACATTGTATTGTACAAAGCCCAGACTCATGATAATATACCACTGGACTTGTGGGTTCACGTGCATGTAGTGTGTGTGTGTGTTAATTTTCTTATTAAGCAACATGTGGACAAATACATATGAATGTAAGTTGTTGTGTCAACGATGTTTACAGGTGAAAAATCTAAAAGTTCTAAAAACTTAGAAAACTTCTTGCAACAATGGCACAGAGCTAAAATAAATTAACTTTAATATAGAATGAATAAATAAATACCCCAGGGGCTCACATCTGGTGAGTATGGCTTGGCACACCCAGGGTCCTGAGCTGGATATCATCATTCTTCTCTTTCTTGGTGATTCCCTTCTACTTCTCTCTCTCTCTCTCTCTCTCTCTCTCTCTCTCTCTCTCTCTCTCTCTCTCTCTCTCTCTCTCTCTCTCTCTCTCTCTCTCTCTCTCCTCTCTCTCTCTCAGGGTAACTCGGGAATTTTTTTTTTTTTTTTGGCTGGTGCAGCATAAGCCTTAGGCTTCCTTGCACCATGTAGCTAATACTTTAACAAAATCTTTAATAAAATTTAAATTTAAAATTTAACTTTAATAAAATCAAACTGATAAAATCAAAAAAGCATTAAAAAACAGTATATAAAATGCAATAAGTAGTTTCGATGCAAGGTGCCCCCCCACCCTTCTTCAACTTAAAAGGAGGCAATAACATACCAGGAATGACTGGGTAACATTATACAGTAGAACCCAGATAAGAAATTGCCGCATAAGGAGTTCTCCCTTGTATTAGGTTTGGTTTCTTAAGTCCCAATTTCAACTCTATATGTTATGATGTATTTTTTGTTGTGACGTATTTTTCCCGCGTAAGAAGTTTCCTGGATACGAAGTTTTCCAGGAAAAAGTTTGAGAATCCATTGTTGAAGCGTTGCTTATTCGAAGTAGTTCAATATCAGGGCAACTCATTGTGAAGGCATTCACAATATGATATAACAGAAACGATGCTATTTCACCTACTTCGGTGGTTTACTGTGAACTAAACTGATGGTTGGCACTAAACTGGATTAATGAATTTTCCATAGTCTGAGGCTTTCAGCACTAAAACCTTTTTAGTTGAAACATATTGATATAATGGAAGCGACATATTGCAATTTGTTTTCATCGATATCCATAATGTAGACCACGTTAAGCATTAAGTTCTGATGGTTGCGAACAATTCTGAATTACTTAGTGGATTGTTGCTGGAACTAATTTATTATTCGAAACTCCAAAGGAGCTAATTTTTCCAGCTTGGTAATGAGTTTAATGAACAGAACGTTAAGCAATTAGAAAACCTCAGTTTAAAAATATTTCCCATAGACAGAGTAAAATATTTATAAATTCTGAAATAGACTTAAAAATGATCTTTAACTTATGTATGTGTATCTTTTCATTTGTGTAGTTAATATTTCATATTCTTAGGTCATTTTCCCTTCTAAATATTTTTCCCACGAAAGAAGTTCTAAACCTCCAGTCCCTTGGAATACTTGTTATCTGGGTTCTACTGTATAAAAAAAAAAAAAAAACCCCACTAATGTGATCGAACATCAGTAGCATATGCACAAGGCAGAAGATGGTAGGCTCCACAATATGGTGAATGCAGTCCCCCTTATTGTGATTCAGAGTGTGACCAATGGTAAAAACATGGAGTGCTTCAAGCTATGAGTGCTGGCAGTAGTCATATGAGCAAACAGCTGGGATGTCTTGTCAGGGATCATGACAAATGCAAAGTACTGTATATGGGTAGCAGTAACCCCAGAGAAATATACCAACTGTGTGGTACTACACTCAGGGTAGTGGAGAATGAAAAAGACCTGGGGAATTGTTTTCTGAAGAGTGCAGACAGGGTGCCAGAGCAGGTCATGGGGGTCTTGTCAATAATATACAAAAATTTTGCTAGCAGAGATAAGGAGGTGATTATCACCTCCTTATCTCTGGCAGTGGTCAGACCACATCTTGAGTACTACATATGTCTGGAGGCCTCATTTCAGTAAGACTGTAGAGTTGCTAGAAAGAGTACAGAGAAGGGCAAGAAGATTGGCGATGGGAACAAAGGGGGGAGGGTGCACTTACCAAAGGCTCAAGTTCTGCAAATTGCAGCATCTGGAGAATGGGCACCTTTGAGGTGTTCTGATTGAGGTATATAAGGCCTTGAATGGTTTAAGCAGGCTCCATGCTGATGGGATTCTTCCTCCTGCTCAGATTACAAACTTGAGGGGGCATAAACTCAAATTGAGGAAAGATAGTTGTAAAATAAATGTGCGGAAATTTGCCTTTAGCCAGCGGGTGGTTGATTGCTAGAACAAACTTCCATCTGTTGTGAAATTTGATAGCTTAAATAAATTCAAGGAAGAACTGGACAAACTTTTGGAGAAAATGGATGGGTGAAATGGGAAGGGTTTTTTTTTTGCTGATACTGTATAAGCTTGCTTTCTTGCATCATATGTCTCTACTAATGCTAATCAAAGCACTCCATGTTTTCATCAGGGCATACTATGAATTGAAATAGGGGAACCCACATCTACCCTATTATGAAATCTTCCATCTTGTAGTGCAAAGATGCACTGGAATGTATTTTACATTAAAAACACCAGATCAGTAAATTTCTCTCCCCTTTATTTTTTTGATCTCACCCAGTTATTCCTGTCCATACTAATCATGATGTTATTGATCTTTATTTATAACAATGTATGCAGGTGCATTCTTTCAAGCCAAAGGAGAAGCATTTCACTTCAAAGCTACTTACTGTAATGCTTTTATTGATTTTATCAATTTCTTACTGCATTTTAATGTGATTATTAACTTTTATCTGTTTTATTTTACTAAATTTGTGTTTTATTTATTCAATATTAAAGTTTATTTATTTTAAAGAGGCCAGACAACGACCAAGTTAACAATGTTGTCAGCTGTTAGAAAAAATTTCTGTTGCTTCACAATGCTTATAATGTTTTCTAAAATTCTTAAAACATTCATTAAACAATAAACAAGCTTAGTGAATTGTTACCTCAGTCTAGAGCTCCATCTAAAAATCAGGAAACTCAAAAACTGAGTATAATCTGATTTCCAAACAAAACATTAGACTGAGGTAACAATTCACTAAACTAATTTATTGTTTAACAAATGTCTTAGAAATTTAAAAAATGTCCATTGGGTGCAGTAAAAATTTATTTCTCTGAGGTGAACTCTTCAATCTTGACAATCAGCTCTAATGCTACTTTGATGAATTGCCAATCCAAAACTAAGGTTTTCAATTCCAGGGTACGTTGGCGGATAGGCAGAAAATGGATGGTACAGTTTTGCTGGATTCGCAAGGGTAAAAAATTTTCTCCTATTTTCAACTGACGAATGTAAAATAATAAATGACAATATTTTTGACTACAGTTATGCATGAAAGCTTATGGTTCATAAGTGCACTTTAACAGAATGTATATCTTTATTCAAACTGCATTTGCAAGCAAACAACTTTAGTTAATGAAACAGCAGATAAATTTTTACTAATAATTTGCCATCCCACATCACTAAAACTAAAGTGGGTTTCCAAATGCTACTAAATATGTAGTAGAAGTGATGGCAGCAGTAATTTTATTTTCTTGCAGCAGAAAATTTATTTATTTTTTTTTATTAGGGATTTTCAACAATGGTCTTGGAATTAACCCTAAGAACTACCAGTTAATTTCTATAATTCTTTGCACTACCAATACATTTTGGGATTATAAATGGACATAGCTGAAAATAAATCATAATGCACGCACTCATCTTTTTTTTTTTTTTTTTGTCATTTTAAATGAATCCTTTCAATCCAAGGTTGATAAGTTTTTTCAGTGACATTTGAGCATTCTAAATTGCTCAGAAAATGTAAATGATTGAATTATTATATTTCTTTCAGAAGTGTACAATGTGATGCAGTTTACGGTATCTGAAGGCTTTTTGAAAGTGTACAAGAACATCATGACATTCCAGATAATAGTTACCATTATCTTCCACAGTGGCAGCACTACCTTAAACTTCTCTGATGAGGGGAGGGAAAGGATGAAGCTGGATGCTTCCATTACACTGATCAAGTTTGGATTTAGGATGAAAGTTACTGACCAATTCCTATATAATGATGCAGAGGTTAAAAATTAATATCAAGTTATGACTGCCACTAAAATTTTTTTTTATGCAAGTTTCAAGAAAATGAAACTGTTTGAAAACATTGAAAAATAAATGTTGAAATCAGTTCCCTGCTTACTTCCTTCCCATTACTTTGTGACCTGCTGAACCCCCATCATAGTATCAAATGTATTACTTACTTGCCATACAACTTTTTCCATGTTTCTTAAGTGCAGCTAAGCCTTTAACACCATGAGGCTGGGAAACAGAAAGCTTTATACTATCACTATGTTCAGAATAATTTTCCTTTATCTCTGGAGCCAAATAACATGAGGACTTCATTTCAGATAGAGATTCAGCATTTGGTAATAGCTTACACTGACGTTTCGGTGATTCCTCCAGAATAATATCCCCTGAAAAATTAAAGGATATAAAAATTAATTTATACAGAATTCAGTACATGAAAGTGAAGTTACAAACCATTTATACTTATCTGAAAGACTCCAGTTATCTATATAACACAGTTTCTTTAAGTTTTAAGGATTTATAGATCACCATGAAGTTCTTCCCTACATCATAAACAAGTTGTTTTTATAAAAGAGAATTTATATTAGTGTCACGCCAATAGTAACAAACAAAATGTTATCCTTCAATATCAGTATTAATTCAATATTAAATATAATGCAATCCTTTAAAGTATGGCACAAAAACTGCTTAATTTTTTTTTCTGGGTTTGTTTTCAATAACCTAAACTATTTTTATGCATAACATGAGTATATACACAAAGTTCAATCAAAAACTTCAATAACATTGCAAAAAATTAATTGTATTCAATGCTTAATGTTTCCATTGTACTGAAAAAGATAGTATGAACCAGAGCTGTAATGTTCAATGCATTCTATGTTGATATAATAATAAGAGAAGTTTACCTCAATATAGTAACATAGAACACTTCCGTATGATACTCTCCACAAATTAAAACGAAAAAAAATTGAAAAACTTACATTAGAGTAACAAATAATTTTAAAAAAATAATTAAAAATCAATTTAAGGACGGAAAATCGTTTTTGCAATTTTTTTCATTAAATTCTTTTAATTAATTTTATTTTTAATTGCATTAAATTGATTTTTAATTATTTTTAAATTATTTGTTACTTTAATATAAGTTTTTCAATTTTTTCATTTTAATTTCTGGAGGGTATCATACAGAAGTATTCTACGTACTATATTGAAGTAAACTTCTATTATTTTACAAATATTGTACTGAAAAATATTAGCAATCTCCCTCCATAATTGCACACATGGTTAATAGAGCCTGTCACTGATAAAAACAGTTAAAAAGGTGTGTCCATACACTGTCTCTTTTTTATGTAATGTGGTGTAAAAGCAGAGTCTGCAAATTTAAATATGTACATGCAACATAGCACATGTCCATCTGGTGGGAAGCATTCAAGGAATAATCTTGGAAGCTACCAGGCTTTTCACACCAACTAAGAAATATGGATAAATGGATGGTTGAGTGAGAGAAGACAGAGTGATAATCAACGGACACTGCTCTTCGTGGACTTATGTTATTAGTGGAACACCGAACCCTAATAATATGTTATTATTAGGGTTCGGTGTTGTGCCCATTTCTGTTTTCTAAATTTATCAATAATATTGAAGGACTTAATATCCAAGTTTGCAAACAATACAAAGGTTGGCAGAATTGTTAATGACAGTACTGTACACTACTCCAACAGGATCTAGAAAAGCTGGGCATATGAGCCGAGACGAGGAAACTGAAGTTTAACACTCAAAAATGCAGAGTTCTACATATGGGTAGCAGTAATCACAGAGTAACATACCAACTGTGCGGTACTATACTCAGGGTATTAGAAGGTAATTGTGCAGTCAGATATGAAGTTTTCTGAGCAGTGCAGACAGGCGGCCAGAGCAGCTCACGGGGGTCTTGTCAATGATATGCAGAAATTTTGCTAGCAGGGATAAGGAGGTGATTATCCCTTTGTATAAGGCAAAGGTAAATGAAAAGACTTAAGTTCTGCAAATTGCAGCGTCTAGGCAACTGCAAGGTGATTTGATTGAGGTGTATAAGGCTTTCAACGGTTTGAGCTGCATACTGATAGAATTCTTTCTCTTGCATAGATTACATACTTTAGCAGGTATAAATTCACATTGAGGAAAGACAGTTGCAAAAGAGATGTGTGGAAATTTGCCTTTAGTCATCAAGTGATTGATTACTGGAACAAACTTCCATCTGCCATTGTGTAAGTCGATAGCCTAAATAAATTCAAGGACAAACTTTTGGAGAGAATGGATAGGTGAAATGGGAATTTTTTTTTTTTTTTTTTGCCTGAAGCTGTATAAGCTGACTTTCTTGCATTATATGCCTTTGCTAATGCTAATACCCATATATTGCCTCAAATTGCCAGTAATCTAATATGTTGATCTAATATGGTTGTTTTAAGCAGGATAATAAATATGAAGGTAGAAAGGAAGATTACAATCAACATACTCCCGTACAAAAGGCATGGGTTCAAATCCCATCAGTGACAAGGAACTAATGGAGATTTTTTCACACTGTGGCCAAATTAGGTGAAGGTAGCAAAGATTTTTCTCCCAGGAACTCAGAGAGAGAAAAAAAAAAAAACCTTTGATTAATTAACTTAAAACAAAGCATGAACATAAAGGCAAATAAAACTGCCAAACTGACCACAGTACCCAAGCAACTTACTGTACTGGTAAATTGCTTGTAAACAAAATATACTTAAGTAAATGAGCTTAAGTAAATACTTAAGTAAACCTCCCATCATGGGGAGGATATTTAAGTTATGGATTAACCGAGTAAGCTATTCTAACTATAATATTTACACCTGCCAGTCACACCATACATTTCTCAACAGATAACAGTGTTAAGATAACATAAAACTCTTCATGATAATACTGAACCGAGGATTGTCATTATCATTCGTAGGATTAGAAAGGCACTAATTCCAAAAATTCTTTTCACATCTATATCAACAGAAATAAAAAAATAAAACGAGACATTGAATTATCATAATGTGCAAAAGGCTTACAATAACATGTAAAATTTATTTGTTTACATAATGGATCTCAAAAATTCATTAGAAAAGAGTATACAAGTGTCTATCAACCCATACGCCATGTGCTATTATTCAAAAAATTTATAGAATGTTTTCAGTTCTTTTAAGTACTTGAAGAAAACAAAAATTTCATGAATGAAAAGGTATTAAAATCTCCATGTATTACAACTTCTGCTTCTTTTAAAACTGTACACACTTTATACATTGGTTATAAGGACTGCATAGATAGCCTTATAGAAAACAAATCTCTGAATCAGGACACCAAAAGAGAAGCTAAAAAACATGTAAGGAAGAACAAATGTATTTAGACAGAACAGCACATTATGCTATTTTAAAGGACTGATGCAGTCAACACTTCAATAAAAAAAACAAAAAAATACAAAGGATGCAGAGAAAAAAACAGAAAAGACTTCTTTGCTTATGTAAACACTAAAAGGAAGGGGGATGAATTCAATTGGTCCAATTGCTATTGATGGTTCAGTTGTTGATAATCCTGCTCAGATTGCTGACAAACTAAATGAGGAGTTTGAATAACTTGAATAACTCCTCACCAAGGAGGAGTTATTCAGGGAGGGGAATGCCAGAGGTGAGTTAAACTCTGGCAGTGAGCTGGATGATTTTGTAATAACTGAGAGGGAAGTGGAGGAGAAATTGTTGAAGATAAACATGAAAAAGACACACAGGATGGACAAGATCAATCCAGTTATATTAAAAGAGACAGCAAAGGAAGTAAGCAAACCCTTAGTCATAATTATGAGAGCTTCTTTGGACTCAGGGGAGGTACCCATGGACTGGAGATGTGTAAATGTGGCCCCAATTCACAAAGGAGGATCAAAGGGCAACACAAGTAATTATAGACCTGTTAGTTTTAACTTCTGTTCCAAGAAAACTAATGGAGGCACTGGTTAAAGAAGCACTGCAGGATCATCTAGATGAGACTTCAGTTATAGCTCGGACACAGCATGGTTTTGTTAAGGGAAAGTCTTCATGACCAATTTGATTGGATACTATGATGTGGTCACAAAACAACTGGATTCAGGGAATAACTTTGATATCATATATTTGGATCTTAGAAAGGCTTTTGATACTGTTGCACATGGAAGACTGCTGCACAAATTGGAGCAGTTGGCATTGGAGGCAAATAGCTGCTATGGATAAAGGGATGGTTGAGTGGGAGAAGATAGAGTGGTAATCAATGGACACTGCTCATTATGGACTAATGTTATTAGTGGAGTCCCTCAGGGTTCAGTATTGGGTCCATTGTTTTCTGTATTTATAAATGATATTGATGATGGTATATCAAGCTTAATGTCCAAGTTTGCAGATGATACAAAGGTTGGCAGGGTTGTTAAGGACACTAATGGCAGTACGCTGCTGCAACAGGATCTAGAAAAGTTGAGCAGATGGGCTGAGAGGTGGCATATGAAGTTTAACATTGACAAATGTAAAGTACTACATATGGGAAGTAGCAACCCCAGAGTGAAGTATCAACCCTGTGGTACTACACTGACAGTGGTAGAGAACGAAAAGGACCTGGGGGTAATTGTGCAGGCAGATAGAAAGTGTTCTGAGCAGAGCAGACAGTCTGCAATTGTAGCTCATAGTATCTTGTCAATGACATACAGGAAATTTTCTAGCAGGGATAAGGAGGTGATTATCCCCTTATATAAGGCCACACCTTGAGTACTGTATACATGTCTGGAGGCCTCATTTTAAGAAGGATGTAGAGCTGTTGGAACGAGTACAGAGAAGGGCAACAAGATTAGTGAATGGAACAAAGGGTTGCTCTTACGAAGAAAGGCTTAAATTTTGCAAATTACAGTGTATGGAGACTAGGCACCTACGAGTTGATCTGGTTGAAGTGTATAAAGCCTTGAATGGTTTGAGCATGCTCAATACTGATGGAATTTTTACTCTTGCTCAGAATAATCATTTGAGAGGGCATAAATTCAAATTGAGAAAAGACAGATGTATGATAGCTGTGCAGAAGTTTGACTTTAGCCAGCGGGTGGTTGGTTGGTGGAACAGACTTCCATCTTTTGTTGTGGAAGTTGATAGCCTAAATAAATTTAAGGCTGAGCTGGACAGGTACTTGGAACGAACGGAGGGGTGAAATGGGAGCGTATTTTTTTATTTTATATATATTTTTTTTTTTTGGCTGATGCTGCATAAGTTGCTTTCTTGCATCATATGCCAATGCTAATGCTAAATCAGTATTTTTCATCTACATTCACACATCAGGAATTTCTTTAGGGGAAATGTAGGCTGGAAGTTTATCAAACTCTAATAGAGAATTAAATGATTTAGTAATAACTGGGAGAAAAGTGGAAGAGAAATTGTTGAAGTTCTTGTTGAACATAAGAAAGGCAGGTGGGTGGGATCTATCCAATTAAATTACGGGCAGCAAAGAAAGTAAGCAAATCCTTAAGCACAATTATGAGAGCATCCTTGGATTCAGGGAATATTCAGGGTTCCCATGGATTGGAGACGTGTGAATGTATCCCCAAATTCACAAAAGAGAAATAAATGGTAACATGAGTAATTACAGACCTATTAGTGTCAGAGAAAATAATGGAAAATAATGTTAGTTCCAGGGAAAATAATGGAGTCACTGGTTAAAGTAATGCAGGATCATCTAGACAAGACTGCAGTTATACGTCAGACAGAGCATAGGTTTGTTAAGAGGAAAATCTTGTCTGACCAATTCAGTTGGCAACTATGAGGTGGCCACAAAGTTACTGGATGCAAAAAATAATTTTGATATCATATACTTGGATTACAGAAAAGCTCTTGATATTCTTGCACATAAACTGCTAGGCAAATTGAAGCACTGTGGCATTAAGGTTAAGTTGCTGCTGTGGATAAAGGGATAACTGAGTGGGAGAAGGACAGAGTGGTAATCAATGGACACTGCTCTTCATAGACTTATTAGTGTAGTTTCTCGGAGTTCGGTGTTGGATTGTTTATTGTTGTTTTCTATATTTATCAATGATATTGATGAACACATCAGACAATGTCCAAGTTTGCAGCTGACACAAAGGTTGGATGGGTGGTTAATGACATTAATTACAGTATGTTACTGTAATAGGATCTATAAAAGTTAGGCAGATGGGCTGAAAAATGGCAACTGCACAGAAACTAGCAAGACTTTCACAAAATATATTAGGAAAGGTGTGACACATAAGAAATGGAATAATGCAATCATAATTTTGCTGCATAATAAAGGAGATTAATCATAAATTGGAAATTATAGACAAATTAGTTTGCTGTCCCAAATCTACAAGTCTTCCAAAGGGTCATTACTAACAGATTACAAAGAATACTTGATGAGAATCAACCAAAAGAGAAAGCTAGCTTTAGGACAGGATTCTCTACTATGGATCACCTTCACATAATATCACAACAAATGGAGAAAGCAAACAAATATAAAACACCATTATGAAAAGGCATATGACTCCATATAGCAATGTTTCAGACACTGGAAAGAGAAGGCATACACATCCCATACTTTATTATTTAGAAGAAAATATATGAGAACACTACCTCCTTTATTAGACTAGACAAAGACAGTAGAAAATTTAAAATTGAGGAAGGAGTTCGACAAGGAGACAATATCTCCAATGCTGTTTACTGCTGCCCTTGATGAAGCTTTCAGAAGATTCGACTGGTAGCAGAAAGCTACCAGTCAATGTGAAAGGAGAGTACCTAAACGATTTACAATTTGCAGATGGCATTGTGATCATAAGCCAAGATCCTGAAGATTTAGGGGGAAATCTTAATCAGCTATGCAGAGTTAATAAGGATTTTGGACTAAAGATGAACATGGTTAAAACAAAAGTAATGATGAACAAATATGCTATAGGAAAGGATATAATCATTGAAGGAGCAGAAAAATTGAAAAGGTGGATTCATATACTTACCTTGGACAAGTCATTAGCTGTAATAATGATAAAACTGGAAGTGAAGAGAAGAATAAATTTCAAATGGATAGCATTCAGGAAATATACTGAGGAGCAATATCCAAATTTGTCTCAAACATAAAATAATGAACCAATGTATACTCCAAACAATGACTTATGGAAGTGAAACTTGGGCACTCACCAAAAGAATTGAAGAGAAGCAAAAACTATACAAAGAAAAATGGAATGAATTATATTAGGAATCACTGTTGCATAAGAAGAGAAACACATGGATTAGGCAGCAAAATCAAGTAAAGGACATTCTTTTCAAAACTAAAGATCTGAAATAGACTTGGGCAGGACACATAGCTCGAATACATGTTGACAAATGGACAAAGAAAATAACAGAATGGTACCCAAGAGGAGCTAAAAGAAAACCTGGAAGTCAATAATGAAGATGGACAGATGAAATTCAATAGTTCATGGGCAGTAAATGGATGGCAATTGCAGAAACATAAGGAACTGGAAAGTTGCTTGAGATGCCTTCATCCTGCAGTGGATAAAAAATGGCTGATGATGATGATGAATCCCAAAAGTGGTGTACCAACTGTGTGGTGTTCCATTCAGGGTAGTGGAAAATGAAAAAGACTTGAGGTAATTCTGCAGTCAGATATGAAGTTCCCTGAGCAGTGCAGACAGACTGCCATGACAGCTCATGAAGTTTTTTCAATGTTATACAGGGATAAGGAGTGATTATCCCATTATATAAGGTAATGGTCGGGCCAAATTTTGAGTACTGCATACAGGCCTGGAGGCCTCATTTTAGAACAAATGTATAGCTGTTGGAACAAGTACAGAGAAAGGCAATGAGATTGGTGAGAGGAACAAGGGGTGCTCTTACTAAGAAAGGCTTCAGTTCTGCAAAGTGCAGCCACTGGAGCAAGGCATCTCCAAAGTGATCTGACTGAGGTGTATAAGGCTTTGAATGATTTGAATGTGCTCAATGCTGATGGAATTAGCATTAGCATTAGTGGTTTGAGGCATACGATGCAAGAAAGCAAGCGTATGCAGCATCAGCCAAAAAAAAAAAAAAAAAAAAAAAAACAATAAAATAAAATCCTCCCATTTCACCCATCCATCCACTCCAAATGCATGTCTAGGTCAGCCTTAAATTTATTTAAGCTTTCAACTTCCACAATAAGGGATGGAAGTCTGTTCCAGCAATTAACTACCCGCTGGGGAAATACAAATTTCTGCACATCTATTCTACAACCGTCTTTTCTCAATTTGAATCTATGCCCCCTCAGGTTCGTAAACTGAGCAAGAGGAAGAATCCAATCAGCGTTGAGCTTGCTCAACCTGTTCAAGGCCTTATACACCTCAATCAGATCACCTCGCAGGGGCCTAGTCTCCAGGTGCTGCAATTTGCCTTTCTTGGTAAGAGCACCCCTTTGTTCCCTCCATCAATCTTGTTGCCCTTCTTTGTACTCATTCTAGCAACTCTACATCCTTCCTAAAATGAGGCCTCCAGGCCTGTACACAAGGTGTGGCCTGACCATTGCTTTGTACAATGGGATAATCACCTCCTTGTCCCGGCTAGAAAAATTCATATCTATCATTGACAAGACTATGACCTGTTCCTGCAGCCCATCTGCACTGCTCAACAAACTTCATATCTGACTGCACAAGTACTGCCTGGTCTTTTTCACTCTCCACTTCCCCGAGTATAGTACCACACAGTTGGCACATTTCCCTCAGGTTACTGCTACCCATATGCAGCACTTTGCATTTGCAATGTAAAAAAAATTCATTTGCCACTTCTGAGCCCATTTGCCCAACTTATCTAGATCCTGTTGCAATAGCATACTGTCTTCAGTGTTTGATAACAACCCTGCCAACCTTTGCATCATCTACAAACTTGGACATTAAACCTGATATACCTTCATCAATATCACTGATGAATACGTAAAACAACAATGGGCCCAGCACTGAACCCTAGGGTACCCCACTAATAACATTAGTACATGAAAAGCATTGTCCATTGATTACCACTCTGTTGTCTCCCACTCAACCATCCATTTATCCATTGTAGCAACTTGCCCTTAATGCCATACCACTCCAATTTGTACAGGAGTCTTCCATGTGCAACAGTATCAAAAGCTTTCCTGAAATCCAAGAATATGATATCAAAATTATTTTTTGCAACAAGTTCCTTTGTGACCATATCGTAGTATCCAATCAAATTGGTCAGACAAAAGACTTCTCCTTAATAAACCCATGCTTTGTCTTAACTATTACTCCAGTCTTGTCTAGATGATCCTGCAATGCTTCTTTAAACAGTGCCTCCATTATCATTATTTTCCCTGGAACACAAGTTAAACTAACAGTGAATTGGAGATATATTTTCACACCTCCAGTCCATGGGGACCTCCCCAGAGTCCAGGGAAGCTCTCATAATTATGTCTAAGGGTTTGCTTACTTCCTATGCTGCCCCCTGTAATAACTGGACAGATCCCATCCATGCCAAGTGCCATCCTTATAATTAACTTTAACAATTTTTCCTCCACTTTGCTCTCAGTTATTACAAAATCACTTAGCTACCTGTTAGAGTTTGATAAACTTCTGCCATTCCCCTCCTTGAATAACTCATGTGTGAATGTAGATGCAAAATACTCATTCAGTTTATCAGCTACCTGAACAGGTTCATCAACAGTCAAACCATCTATTTTAAGTAGACCAATGTGATTCATCCCTTTTCTTCTAGAGTTTACATAAGTAAAAAACTCTGTTTTCCTTTGCATCCATTGCCAAATATTTCTCGTAATTTGCCTTCACCTGCCTAACCTCCTTATTGACTTGATTACAGACTTGCTTATATCTTCCATAGACTTCTGTGTCACCTGATAATTTATATGCATCCCATTCATTTTTCTTCTCTGCCACGAGCCTCATTAATTCATCTGACATCCATTTAGGCCTAAACAGTATTCCTTGAACAGTATTTCTTAGTTGGTATGGAAAGCCTAGTACCTCCAAGTCCCTGAAGGCTTCCCATTTAGAATTCATCATGATGAATTCTAAATGTTACTGATGATGGTAACATCATCATCAGTTGATCCCACTGTATAGAATTTAAAAACTGTCTGAGACCACTGTAGTCACCTTTACAAAAGCAAAATTCCTTCCCTTTAACCCTGATGGTAGTTACATGTTTAAGTAAATTCCACATCAGTACACTGTGATCACTGTCACCCAGTGGTTTCTTTTCTGCAAATTCCAAATGCACGAATAATCATTGCTGATAATCAGATCAAGAGTATTACTCCCTCTGGTTGCCACTCGAACGTCATCCAATAAATCTCTAAAAGTCTTGCTAGTGTGTGAGTGACCAACCCACTAGTTCCAGTTAGTATCTAGAAAGTTAAAATCTCCCATTATAAGACATTCTGATTTTCTGGCCCATTCTATTTCTTTGCACAATTGTTCATTATACTCATCAGAGTCATTAGGCCTATAACACACACACCTACTCTCATTTTCCATTTCCAAGTGCTTATGTCAGACCACACTGAATCAACATTGCATTGTCCACCAATGTCAACTGCACACTTTCTTAGATTTTGTTTGTTTCTTAACTAACAGCATAACCCCCTCCTCCCTTCCTGTACACATTGTACTCCTCAAATTCCAATTCTGTACTGTTTATATCTGTTTGACACCACATCTCTGATATCCCAACAATATCCGCCTTTGATGTCTTTACCAGGCACTTGAAACTCATCAAATTTATTATCTATACTTCTACCATTGGTAGAAGTATAGATAATGCACCTGTTCTTTCTCTTAGTTACCCTAACACAGCCCATGTATTTGCTTGTTCCACGATGACTCCCAGCAGTCCTGGAAATCCAGGCTGCTGCTCATTCTAATAGAAGCAGCGGAAAAATCACTTTAGGCTCTGCCTGCTGCCACTGTTAATCTTTTAGTCTCTGAATCCCCCCCAAGCTGGCAGTTTCCGACCCACCTAACACTGCCTCAATAGCATCAGCAAATATTCTTGCACCCTTTCTATATAAGTGGACCCCATCCCTGTAGAAGTACTCTCGGCTAAGGTAAAGAAAGCCAACACGAGAACGACGAGAAATGTCGGATAACTTAAATGGAAAATTAGTTTACCGACACCGGACTCTAGCGCTGCTCGCTCGGTAAACAGATGGTAGTTGTTATCAGTCTGGAGCCAAAATCGAGAAGGATATATTGATTGACAGGTAGGCGGGGCAAACGATGAAATGATTGGTGGTGGGTGTGACAGAGGACAAGCTACTGTGTAGTCATTGGTTGGCATTATAATGTGTATTTATGAGTAAAGAACGATGCATAATAGTTTTGTAATGAACGTTAAACAGGTAATAGTAGCGATGAATATTTTAAAGATGGAAGAAATTTGTAAGGAAAATAAAATGTCGGTCTTTTTTTGATGAAAACTAAATTAATAAAAGTTTCGTGCTGTCATTTTTATGTTCTTCATTATGTTTTTTCTCATTATTAAAAGCAGATTTTTGGAGTTCATGAGTGTTTTTACTATACTGTTGATTTAGGTTTGGTTACGAAAAAAGGAAAAGGTTTCTTTATTTTTCGTTATATTTCGTAACCTGACCTTAGGAAATAATAGAAACAGTTTCCTTATATTTAGTGACCTAACCTTAAACGTTGGGTTAGGAAATAATATAAGAAAAGAAAGAAAGATTCTATATACATAGTGAATAGCTGTGAGGTGTTGATTGACGTTATGATACGTGTGTATCCGCACAAGTGTCTTTAAAAATAAAAGTACAGTAATAAAAAAATAATATTTTGTTAATAAACAATTGTGCGCTAGTTCACATGATTCTAAAGAAAAAAGGTTTAGGTTACCCCCTCCATTTCGGGAGGGGTTCAAGCTGGCATGGGATTCAAGTGGAGGTAACCTGACCTTTTTTCGCCATTAGGGCATATTATTGAACAATATAAAAATAAAGTCATAAAAAAATAAATTTTTTTATGAATGTATTTCTAAATATGGCTAATTTTAAAGAAAAAAGGTTAGGTTACCCCCTCCACTTCGGGAGGGGGTTCTAGCTCCCATGGGATTCAAGTGGAGGTAACCTAACCTTTTTCACCATCATGGAAAGCGTTCATTAGGGCAAGTTACCGTTAGTGCTTCTGAGTGCTACTAAAGTGATACTAACCAGATGTTATCGTGTGTTGTGTTGATGCACCAATCGGCACATCATTTGCCACACCTACCTGTCAATCAATATATCGTTCTCGACTGCTCCAGATCGATTACACGTATTGTCTGCTTACCGAACGAGCAGTGCTAGAGTGCTGTATCAGGAAACTAATTTTCCGCGTAAGTTATCCAACGTTTCTCGTCGTTCTCATGTTGACTTGCTTTACCTTCACCGCACACTCTCCTATTAACAAGCACAGGCCACTCTGAAAAATATTTTACCTCATGAGCTTTGCACAGTCGTTCCAGGGCTGAGTTGATTGACACGGCTCTCATCATATACTCCCTCCTATCGTTTCTGGGCAGAATTGCAGACACTTAAATTCAAACCTATCTCGCGACTTTTCGTCCTCTTGCTCAGACAGGTATGAGGATGCAAATTCAAACTGAGGAAGGATAGTCGTAGAAAAGAAGTGTGGAAGTTTATCTTTGGCCAAATAGTTGATTGCTGGAGCAAACTTCCATCTGATGTTGTGGAAGCTTTATAGCTTAAAAATATTCAAGGAAAAACTAGACAAACTATTGGAGGGAATGGATACATGAAATGCGTTTTTTTTTTTTTTTTTTTTTTTTTGGTAGATACTGTTTAAGCCTGCTTTCTTGCATCATATGCCACTATTAGTGCTAATGATAGCCTGAATAAATGTACTGAGCAAACATAATGAAAAAATTTTCATGAGCTATGTTAAAATAGGTTATAGCTATATTTTCGTGAGTTATGCTAGAATGGGTGCAAAGAAGGGTAACCAGATTTGTGAACGGAAAAAAAAAAAGGATGATCTTGCAAAGAAAGGCTTCAGTTCTGCAAATTGCAGCATCCACAAAGTAGACACCTGCAGGGAGATCTGACTGAGGTGTTTAACACCTTGAATTTTTTGAACTTTGTTTAGCTTACTGATTGAGTAAACTAAACATTGATGGCATTCCTCCCCTTACTGACACTACGCACATGAAAGGAGCACAAATTCAAGTAGTGGATGGTTGCAGGATAGACATGTAGAAATTTTCCTTCAGCCTTCCGACAGCAGGTGGATGACTTGGAAGAAACTTCCATCTGTTGTTATGGAAGAGTATGGCTTGAATAAATTCAAAAACTGGACAAATTTTTGGAGGGTATGGATGAGCAAAGTGTTTAGGGTAGTTTTTTTTTTTTTTGGCTGATGCTTTATAAGCTTGTTTTCTTGCATCATTTTCCACTACTAATATTAATACTAAAATAACTGATCAGTTTGCAGCAGCCAAATCACATAAATATAAAACAAGAATTAGAAATTATATCATATCTGCAGGCATGGTTATCAAAATTTGCGATTATGTTTCTTTCACTAGTGACGTGGTTCCAAATGGTGCATAAATTATTTTCATCAAATATTTGGTTGAAGTGTTAAAGTGCCTTCGAATCCACAGATTCAAAAGAAAATGAAGAGATTTTTTTTATACTAATAAAAAGGAAGTTTTCTGAATTTTTTAATATATTTTTGTGAGTTGTAATTTGGTGTTAAAAGTAGAATGCAATAATAAGTTAAAGGCATGATTTCCTTAATCATAAAAGCCAAAAGATTTCTTTTAACATTTATTTATGACTTGGGTGAAGGGGGTCCCATTAAATGGGGCCAAAGATGCTCCTAATCTGGCCTGCATGGAGCACTCACCTGGAATTCCATGCTGAGGAATAAATTTTTACATGATTTATTTATAAGTATTATCCACGCAAATATGAGTGGCATCTTATTTAGTTCAGTTTCTGGACTGTTTTTACACTAATGTGATATTTATAAAGAGTATTTAAAAAAAAAAAAAAAAAAACATGCACAAACACATTTGTTCATTACTAAATTAAAGAATATCTTGTAGTGCTCTATGGTCGTTTAAAGGCTGAAAACACAGCTCTAGGATACCCGAAAGTAGAAGTTGTCTATTTCTATCCTAATATTTTTACCTAATTTTGACTTCATTCAGTCGAAGTGCTAGAGGCCATTAATATGTATGGAACATTTTACAGAAATTGCTTAGTTTAGCTCTTTAAAAGATGGCCATGTTGCCTTTTATAACTTTATAATATTCTTCCTCCTATATTAATTCTACTCTACATAGAAATCTGCATTCAGGTTGTGATACTCACATATACAATCCATGCAAACCATGAATCGATTTTTGATGTCAACAAATGTGACTCCATAGAAAGTTTTTTAAACTAAATGAATTCATAGAAATTCACCATTTCTATAAATTTCTGAAAATTTTATTTATCCAAAATTTTCTTACCATTCATTTTGTTTGCATGGCTCAATTTATATTCTTTATATATAAAGAATAATCATAATTTTTCATTAAGGCAACTAGAGGGATTAATACTCTTGATTTCATTATCAGCAGTGATTCTTCATGCATTAAGAATCTGCAGATAAATGAACCACTAGGTGGCAGTGATCACAGTGTGCTGAAGTGGGATTTACTCAAAGAGGTAACTACCATTAGGGGTAAAGGGAAGGGTTATTGCTTCCGTAAAGGCGACTACGATGGACTGAGACAGTATTTAAATTCTATACAGTGGGACCAACTGATGATGTTACCAACAGCAAATTCAAAATGGGAAGCATTCAAAGAACTTATCTTGGAAGCTACTAGGCTTTACATACCAACTAAGAAATATTGTTCAAGGTTTAGGCCAAAATGGATGTCAGATGAACTAATGAGGCATATAGCAGAGAAGAAAAATGCATGGGATACTTACAAATTAACACATGACACAGAAGCCTATGATAGATACAAGTTGATATGCAACCAAGTTACAAAGGAGGTTAGGCAGGCGAAGGCAGATTATGAGAAATCCTTGGCAAGGGATGCAAAGAAAAACAGCAAAGAGTTCTTTACTTATGTAAACTCTAGAAGGAAGGGGATGATTCAGATTGGTCCACTTGATATTGATGGGTCAACTGTTGATGATCCTGCTCAGGTAGCTAACAAACTAAATGAATATTTTGCATCGACAATCACACATGAGGAGTTATTCAGCAAGGGGAATGCCAGAGGTGTATTCAACTCTAGCAGTAAGCTACAGAATCTTGAAATAACTGGGAGTAAAGTGGAGGAGAAACTGTTGAAGATAAACAAAAGAAAGGCACCCGGGGTGGATGGGATCTATCCAGTTATATTAAAGGAGGCAGCAAGGGAAGTAAGCAAACCCTTAGCCATAATTATGAGAGCTTCCTTGGACTCAGGGGAGGTACCCATAGACTGGAAATGTGCAAATGTGGCACCAATTCACAAAGGAGGATCAAAGGCTGACACAAGTAATTATAGACCTGTGAGCTTAACTTCTGTTCCAGGAAAATTAAAGGAGGCACTGGTTAAAGAAGCACTGCAGGATCATTTAGACAAGACTTCAGTTATAGCTCAGACACAGCATGGTTTTGTTAAGGGGAAGTCTTGCCTGACCAACTTGATTGGATACTATGATGCAGTCACAAAAGAACTGGATGCAGGGAATAACTTTGATATTATATACTTGGATCTTAGAAAGGCTTTTGATGCTGTTGCACATGGTAGACTGCTACACAAATTGGAGCAGTGTGACATTGGAGGCAAATTGCTGCTATGGATAAAGGGGTGGTTGAGGGGGAGAAGACAGAGAGTGGTAATCAATGGACACTGCTCATCATGGACTAATGTTATTAGTGGAGTCCCTCAGGGCTCAGTGTTGGGTCCATTATTGTTTTCTGTATTTATAAATGATATTGATGATGGTATATCAAGCTTAATGTCCAAGTTTGCAGACGATACAAAGGTTGGCAGGGTTGTCAAGGACACTACTGACACTATGCTGCTGCAACAGGATCTAGAAAGGTTGAGCAGATGGGCTGAGAGGTGGCAAATGAAGTTTAACATTGACAAATGTAAAGTACTACACATGGGAAACAGCAACCCCAGAGCAACGTATCAACTCTGTGGTACTACACTGACAGTGGTAGAGAATGAAAGGGACTTGGGGGTGGTTGTGCAGGCAGATATGAAGTTCTCTGAGCAGTGCAGACGGGCTGCAAGAGTAGCTCATGGAGTATTGTCAATGATATACAGAAATTTTTCCAGCAGGGATAAGGAGGTGATTATTCCATTGCATAAGGCAATGGTCAGGCCACACCTAGAGTACTGTATACAGGTCTGGAGGCCTCATTTCAAGAAGGATGTAGAGCTGCTGGAACGAGTACAGAGAAGGGCAACAAGATTAGTGAATGGAACAAACGGGTGCTCTTACGAAGAAAGGCTTAAGTTTTGCAAATTACAGTGTCTAGAGACTAGGCACCAGCGAGGTGATCTGATAGAGGTGTATAAAGCCTTGAATGGTTTAAGCATGCTCAATGCTGATGGGATTCTTCCTCTAGCTCAGAAAAATCACCTGAGAGGGCATAAATTCAAATTGAGGAAAGAGAGATGTAAGATAGACGTGCGGCAATTTGCCTTTAGCCAGCGGGTGGTTGGTTGGTGGAACAGACTTCCATCCCTTGTGGTGGAGGTTGATAGCCTAAATAAGTTTAAGGCTCAGCTGGACAGGTATTTTGAACGAACAGAGGGGTGAAGTGGAAGTGGGGTTTTTTTTTTTTTTTTTTGGCTGATGCTGCATAAGCTTGCTTTCTTGCATCAAATGCCTCTACTAATGCTAATTAACAACCATATGGCTTGCTATTTCTAGCTGAGTTGCAGAATTTAAGACCAAACCAAGCTGCATCACACAGCAACTGTGCAGCTGACGCATGCACACAGTATGACCTTAGCAGACAGTTATGTACAAATTTGTGTAATCACAATTGTTCTGCACGCAGCCAACTACTAAGTAGTTAAAAATTGGCATCATTTAAATATATCTCATATTGTGATTACCTTCACGAGTTACCATGATATCGCACTACCTCGAATAAATAATGCTTCACCATACAAGAAGACTATTTTTTATTCTCAGCAGATACCACCACCCATACAGCACAGTTTCAGAGCTTATTGGCTCCTCATCAGTGGGTGGGCAGGTACCCTGGTGTTGCAATGATGACAACCGAATTGCAAAGTGTAACTCCAAAATATGAGAGATGCCTGATGGTGTAAAGTAATTTAAATTACAATGCAAATTTATGGTTACAGCCTCAGGTTGCAAAGGAAATTAACTTACGCACAAGTTTGTGCAATTACATTATTTCTGCACACAGCCAACTACTTAGTCAAAAATTGGCAAGTATATCTCGTATTGTGAATACTTTCACAATAAGGTAAGGCTAGAGCCTGAAGGCGCAATTATTCAAAGTGTAACTAAACACTAAGATTTCAGTGTAACTTTCGACCCAAAGCTTAGGTTCAACTGTCACATAGAATCTGGTCTACGCAAGATAAGCCAAATATGCTCAATTACTCATCAACATCATCTTCATAATACGGATGCAAAAACTACAATCAGATATCTGCAAACTGTTGTGTACTCCACTGTTCTGTATGCCTCTGAAATATGGGTCTCCGCGCCAGCTTCTCTCATGACGCCTATCCAGCGAATACTGGGTACTGAAGTGGGCAACTCGCAAACATCGCCTTCCCCCCAACAGAGGATGATCAGCATGGCCGATCAACTTCAAATCCCACGACTGCCTCAAATAATCTGCATGAGAACTACGACCACTATCAAAATGCTGATTAGCAAAACCAATTCCCCTGACTTCTGGGACATGTCAGTGGCATGTATCATCTCCTTCCCTAAGAGCCACTCCTCTTCTTCAGCTACAGTGGAACAGGTTTAAGATCGGTGACAGATTTCTACCTGGCCAAGTACTTCCCATAATACAAGCCCTGCTAATGATCAGCGTAGACCATAATCTGCCACGCCAGTCCAGTGCGGGTTGGCAGATCGACCGTATTTAGTTGTCAGGGACTTGAACACCGGTCTACTCAATGAGCATATGCTATTGCACTCCCACTCCTGACCACTCAGTTATGGAGGCCATTAACGTGTATGGAACATTTTACAGAAATTACTTAGTTTAGCTCTTTAAAAGATGGCCATGTTGCCTTTTATAACTTTATAATATTCTTTCTCCAATATTTATTCTACTCTACATAGAAATCTGCACTCAGGCTGCGATACTCACATATACGATCCATGCAAAGCATAAATCGATTTTTGATGTCAACAATACTGCATATTATATTAAGTTTATATAAACATTGTTCATTTAAAATATAAAGCTTACATGAACAAAAATTTATTTACAAGTCATTACAATTAAAATTGCAAATGGGTTAAAGTCCTGAGTAAAGCATATAAGCGTATAAAAGTTCATTTCTTTCTTATTTTCGATAATAACTGAGGGAAAACTGCCATATTTAAAGCTTCAAAAACTCTACATTACAACAATTTGTTCCTATAATGCTATAATTGTTTGAATTAACTATATAATATTCATATAATACTACTCTTTACTCGGAAACAAGGCGAAATCAGATCTGCTTATGTGAATTCTTTTTTTTTTTTTTTTTTTTAATTGTTTTTAGGTCCAAATTCCATACCTGAAGCGGGTCCCACATATTATGATACACCCTATATATATAACTAATACCATCAAAGTGTTTCCCCTGATTACATGATGTTGCGCACAAAACACAATTGTATAATGTGAAAATTTAAACATTACCATCAAATATTCTACATGTTTTCGCAATGCATTTCAGGTGGCAGACAATGTGAAAATAGAGTGACAAGGATGTATGCATGAAACAGCATTGTGTTATGGGATACCTGAATGCAGAACCTTACACATTCAGATTCACCGAAGTTTGCAGAATGTTCACAGAGACATAATGGTAGCCATGAGAACAGTGAAGCATGTCAGTAGTGGTGGTTTGAAGATCATGCCAAAGTCGGGTCATTCTTGCACTACAGCAATGGTTGAAAATAGAGGGGAGTGCATAAATTGATTTGTGAAGTGCAATGCATTAAAACAGGAAATATGTGCTAGAGTAAGAACAAGCTTCAATGCATTTAAAAAATTTCTGCACAGTCTGTGAAAATTGAGTGCCAGGAAAGTCCAGAACACAAGCTGAAGGTGTAGACATGTTCAGATCTTCTGGAATGGTATGAGACAACAAGCAAAACGTTTCTGATAGCATTATCACCGAAGATGAGACCTGTGTATGACACTATGAACAGAAGTCAAAGCAGCTGTTTATGAAGTGGCCACAAGATTCACCAATAAGGAAGAAATTCATGGCTCAGCCATTCACTAGAAATATCAAGTATTTTTTTTTTTTTTAACAAAAAAGGAGTTATCCTTGTGCCAGGCGATTACTTGGAACAGCAACAAAATTAAGCTATATAAATAATGAAAAAGCTGAAGAAAAATTTTAAAAGAGAAGCCAAAAAAAAAAAAAAAAAGAAAAAAGACGAAGTTCTCCTTCAGCACAATGCCACACTCCATACCAGCATTCTGATAAAGGAGACAAATGTAGAATTCAGATGGATTATTCTGCCACATCCCAGCTTTGAATCAAATTTTTGTCCATGTAACCCTGAAGAAAGGCCTTTGGTCTCCATGAATTAGCATTAGTAGAGGCATGTGATGCAGGAAAGCAAGCTTATATAGCATCAGACAAATAAAATAAAAAAATAAAAAAAACCCTTCCATTTCACCCACATCCATTCACGCCAAATGTCTGTCGAGTTCTGCCTTGAATTTATTTAACTGTCAACTTCTACAACGATGGGAGTTTGTTCCAACAATCGACCACATGCTGGCTAAAGGCAAATTTCCTCACATCTATTCTACAACTGTCTTTCTTCAATTTGAACTTATGTCCCCTCAGGCAATTAATCTGGGAAAGAGCAAAAATACCACCAGCATTGAGCTTGCTCAAAATATTAAAGGCCTTATGTACTTCAATCAGATCGCCACACAGGTGCCTAGGTCTCCAGACACCGTAATTTGCAAAACTTAAGCCTTTCTTCATAAGAGCAACCCTTTGTTCCATTCATTAATCTTGTTGCCCTTCTCTATACTCATTCCAGCTCTAGATCCTTCCTAAAATGAGTCTTCCAGACCAGTATACAATACTCAAGTTGTGGCATGACCATTTCCTTATACAAGGGAATAATCACTGCCTTATCCCTGCTAGAAAAATTCCTGTATATCATTGACAAGATACCATGAGTTACTCTTGCAGACAGTCTGCACTGCTCAGAAAACTTCATATCTGATTGCACAATTACCTCCCAAGTCCTTTTCATTCTCTACCACCATAAGTGTAGTAACACACAGTTGATACGTTACCCTGGGGTTACTGCTAACCATAGGCAGTACTTGACATTTGCCAATTTTAAACTTCAGTTGCCACCTCTCAGCCCATCTGGTCAACTTTTCTAGATCCTGTTGCAGTAGTGTACTGTCATTAACCCTGCCAATCTTCATACCTTCTTTGCAAACTTAGACATTAAGCCTGATATACCTTCATCAATATCATTAATAAATACAGAAAACAATGGACCCAACATTGAACTGTGGGGGACTCCACTAACATTAGTCCACAAAGAGGTGTCCATTGATTACCACTCTCTGCTGTCTCCTACTCCCATTCCTTTATCCATTGCAGCAACTTGAGGCCGCCGTAGCCTAGTGGTCAGGCGCATGGGTGCATAAGTACATGTGCCTTGAGTGACTGGGGTTCAAGCCCGTGACTGCTGGATACGGTGCTGTTTCTTGCATTCTGTCTATCTTGTGAACTCCTCTGACCATTTGGTCATCCCGGAGTATAAACAGAAAATTTATTTATTTTATTTTTTTTAACTTGCCCTTAATACCATACCGCTCCAATTTGTACAGCAGTCTTCAATGTGCAACAGTATCAAAAGCTTTGCTGAAATCGAAGTATATGATATCAAAATTATTTTTTGAATCCAGTTCCTTTGTGACCACATCGTAGTATCCAATCAAATTGGTCAGACAAGATTTCTCCTCAACAAACCCATGCTATGTCCAAACTATAACTGCGGTCTTGTCTAGGTGATCCTGCAGTGCTTCCTTAACCAGTGCCTCCCCTAATTTCTTTCCCCAGAACAGAAGTTAAATAACAGGTATGTAATTATTGTGTCACCCTCTGAACCCCTTTGTGAATTTGGGACATATTTACACTTCTCCAGTCCATGGAGACCTCCCCTGAGTACAAGGAAGCACTCAAAATTAAGGATAACTGCTTACTGCCTGTGCTGCCTCCAATATAACAGGATAGATCCAATCCAACTCAGGTGCTTTTCTTATGTTTAACTTCAAAAATTTCTCCTCCACTTTGCTCTCAGTTATTACAAAATCATTTAGCTCACTGTCAGAGTTTAATACCTCTGGCATTCCCCTCCCTGAATAACTCCTCATATGTAAATGTTGATACAAAATACTCATTCAGTTTGTTAGTTATCTGAGCAGGATCATCAACAATTATCCGATCTGATTCATCCCCTTCCTTCTAGAGTTTGCATAGGAAAAGAACTCTTTGCCATTTTTCTTCACATCCTTTGCCAAAGATTTCTCATAATCTGCCTTTGCCTGCCTAACCTCCTTTGTGATTTGATCACAGACAAGCTTATATCTACCATAGGCTTCTGTCGCCTGTTAATTTATATGTATCCCATGCATTTTTCTTCTCTGCCACATGTCCGAGTTTGCAGACGATACGAAGGTCGGCAGGGTTATTAATGACACTAATGACAGTACGCTGCTGCAACGGGATCTAGAAAAGTTGACCAGATGGGCTGAGAGGTGGCAAATGAAGTTTAACATTGACAAATGTAAAGTACTGCCTATGGGAAGCAGTAACCCCAGAATAGCATATCAACTGTGTGGTACTACACTGACAGTAGTAGAGAGTGAAAAGGACCTGGGGATAATTGTGCAGTCAGATATGAAGTTTTCTGAGCAGCGCACATGGTCTGCAAGAGTAACTCATGGTGTCTTGTCAATGATATACAGGAATTTTTTTTTTTTTTAGAATAAGGAGGTGATTATTCCCTTGTATAAGGCAATGGTTAGGCCACAACTTGAGTACTGTATACAGGTCTGGAGGCCTCATTTCAAGAATGATGTAGAGCTGCTGGAACGAGTACAGAGAAGGGCAACAAGATTAGTGAATGGAACAAAGGATTGCTCTTACGAAGAAAGGCTTAAGTTTTGCAAATTACAATGTCTGGAAACTAGGCACTTGCGAGGTGATCTGATTAAGGTGTATAAAGTTCTGAATGGTTTGAGCATGCTCAATGCTGATGGGAATCTTCCTCTTGCTCAGAATAATACCCTGGGAGGGCATAAATTCAAATTGAGGAAAGACAGTTGTAGGACAGATGTGCAGAAGTTTGCCTTTAGCCAGCGGGTGTTTGATTGCTGGAACAAACTTCCATCTGTCATTGTAGAAGTTGATAGCTTAAATAGATTCAAGGCAGAACTAGACAAACATTTAGATTGAGTGAATGGGTGAAATGAGAAGGGTGTGTGTGTGTGTGTGTGTGTGTTTATTTTATTTTATTTTTTTTTTTTTTGGCTGATGCTGCATAAGCTTGCTTTCTTGCATCCTGTGCTTTTGCTAACGCCTCATTAGTTCATCTGACATCCATTTAGACCTAAACCTTGAACAATATTTCTTAGTTGGCATGAAAAGCCTAGTAACTTCCAAGATTAATTCTTTGAATGCTTCCCATTTAGAATTTACTGTTGGTAACATCATTTGGTCCCATTGTACAGAATTTAAAAACTACCTCAGACCACAGTAGTCACCTTTACAAAAGCAATAGCCCTTCCCTTTATCCCTGATGTTAGTTACCTCTTTGAGTAAATCCCACATCGGCACACTGTGATCACTGCCACCTAGTGGTTCCTTTATCTGCAGATTCTTAATGCATTAAGAATCACTACTGATAATCAGATCGAGTATTACTCCAACTGGTTGCCTCCCAGACATGCTGCTGCAGAAAACAGTCATCCAATAAATCCACAAAAGCCTTGATAGTGTGCGAGTGACCAACCCACAAGCAACAGAATCTTCCAGTCAATATCTGGGAAATTAAAAGCCCCCATTACAAGACAATATGATTTACTGTCCCACTTTATTTCTCTGTACAGTTGTTCATTATACTCGGAGTCAATAGGCCTATAACACACTCCTACTCTCAATTTTGCTTTCCCAGTGCTTATGTCACACCAAACTGACTCAATGCTGCATTGTCCACCCATGTCAACTGGCTGCACTTCCTTAGATTTTGTGTTTCTTTACTAATTGGATAACCCCTCATCCCTTCCTATCCTATCCTTTCTGTACACATTGTACTCACAAAATTTCAATTCTGCATTCTTTATGTGTTACACCAAGTCTCTGATATCCCAACAATATCTGCCTTTGATGTTTTTACACCTGAAATTCATAAAAATTATTTACTAAACTCCTAGCATTAGTGTACACACATGATGGGTATATATATGTATACATGCACCTGTTCTTATTCTTACCTACTATAACACAGCCCATGTATTTACTTGTTCCGCCAATACTTCCAGCAGTCTCTGAAATCCCCTGCACCTCGTTTTCCAAGCTGCTGCTCATTCCAATAGAAGCAGTGCAAGAATCACTTTCACCTCTGCCAGCAGCTCCTGTTAATCTGTTAGTACGTGTGGCCCCTCCCAAGCTAGCAGTTTTCTGACCCACCTAACACTGCCTCGATAGCATCAGCAAATATTCTTGCACCCTTTCTAAAGAAGTGGTTGAGGAGCACTGCTATATCTATTTATATATTATGATTTAATTTCATCATTTTAAAGTTTAAATTTTATCTTTAATTTGAACTCCTGCTTGCTTTGTCAAGCAAGCCAAGCAAGGCAAAATGTGAGTTAATGATCAAAATATATTCCATTACATCTTTCCATTACTCTGAGCTCTTCATCCATGAAACAAAGAAAGATGAAAGTAATGTGTATAAAAATATGCATGATGGGTATTCAAGAGCCCCATTATTGAGGGTCTCTTTCCTTATTCCTTCCATCTGTTCATCTGGTGTCAACCAATTATTACCACAGAATATGCTTCATCAATTACTTGTACATGGAAGAATATGATCCTACTCTGAAAATCACGGGAATAACAGGGGGAAGGTAAAAATAAATAAATAAAACTTTAGTCTTTCATAGGCTATGCAACAGAGAAAAGATTAACCATATCTAACATAAGATGGCAACCATCTTCCACAACACACAATTCAGTTTGTTCCAAAACAACTCAAGAAATTTTAAAAAAATGATTGAATGGTACTGCACCCCACAATGCAATCTGAGTATGTCTTGAAACTTAATATGATGAAAGAATTTTAATAATAGTAAACACTACCACAAAAAAGCTGGAGAATCCAAAAATTAAAAAAAAAATGGTTTTAGAGAAAACTTACATAAACATGCTATGCTTAAATTTAAAAAAAATATGAGAATATATAAAAACCTAACAAATAATATCTCTTTTCTCTGTTTGCTTTATAAAGAGGTAAAAAAAAAAAAAAAAAAAAAAAAAAAAAACTTTAATACAGTAAACACTCGATTTAACGGATTTCAGATTTAATGGACCGGACAAGACAAATAATAATACAGTAATGTACATATTAATCTCGACCATATTATTTTTTTAGGTTATACAAAACTTCAGTGTTATTATTAATTAAAAATTTATAATAATTACCTATTTCCATTATTATTTTGATAATTACCTACTTTTTATTTTTATAATCAAATTCAGGAAATTGATTTTTATTCTTTCTGAAAACGTGTTCAAATAGCTGTTTTCTCAGATTACAGATAAGAGCAGGTGGTGACTTGCAAGCTGAACATGACTCAAGACACTAAACTGGAGGTCTACCGACTCGCTTTGTTTCAGTCTGCCTCAAGCTATCGTAGGGTCAGGTTGTATACAGAGTGATTCTCTGATTTCTGAATTGTGACTTTATTTATTAAATAATTTTGCAATCCTTACAATTTTAGGAGTTAAAAGAAAGCATGTGAACTTAAATGTGTCACAGAAATTAGAGCTAACTGAGAAATTAGAACAAGGTATCTCATTAGCATGTGTTCGTGAAATTTACGGCATGAAAAAAGTTTCTGATATCCGTAAATCAAAGGCTAAATTGCAACATTTTTCTTTAAAATAGTGTTGATAGCTCTAAGAGGGGAGTAGAAAACACATGAAAGTTGTGCAAGATAAAAACTTATTATTATATTACATATTCTTTATTATAATTTAATATTGTGTGGTATATTGTGTTAAAGCTTTTTTTTTACATTAAGAACAATAAAAAATGTCCCCCCCCCCAGATTACATTCGATTTAACGGACTTTTGGCATTAATGGACACTCCCTTATCCCCTATTAGTCCGTTAAATTGAGGGTTTATTGTACTTACAAATATCTGTAGTTGAACATCATGGCAGATTGTTAATTGCTGGGATTATTTTTTTTTGATTAAATACAAATTGCAAATCTTACTTCTTTTTCAAATAAATGTGTATTCATAATGTATATAGTTTATTTCATTTTAGGTAAGTTCACTTCTATAACCATTTCTTTAGTTTTAATTATCCATTTCACTGTCTTATTTACACATTCCATCTAGCACTTTCTAAAAAATTTCTCTTTATTTTTCATTTGCTTTTGTCTCAGTAATGTGTACATCTGCTACTTACTGTTTTTACTTCCATGTGCTTCTTACCACTATTCCCATCACTGGATGTTGCTACTCTGGGCTCTATCCTATATTTATAGTTCTTTGTTTTAATTTAGTTTCTCAGTTATATATATGTATATATATAATTTTGGTTTGTTCCTCTGTCATGTCAACCATAAATTACATGCTGGCTTTCTATATATCCTCCCTTATATTCACATATATTTTTATGTCTCTAACATTTTTTTCCTTAATTCTATTTATTAATTTTACTTTGCTATGGCACATACTTAATGTTAGAAATAGAGGACACTATATTGTCATCTTGTTGCACAATTCTGGTGGTTGACACTTGAGAAGATGCCAGGATTGTGCAATATGCAACATAGGATATCATCATTCTTCTCTTTCTTGGTGATTCCCTTCTACTTCTTACTCTTGTTTTATCTCTCTCTCTCTCAGGGTAATTCAGATTTTTTTTTTTTTTTTTTTTTTTTTTTTGGCTGGTGCAGCATAAGCCTCGGGCTTCCTTGCACCATACAGCTAACAATAATAATAATATAATTTTATATACGTATTTATTTATTTATATATAGTGTTTAAAATGTGTCAATTTTTTTTTTTTTTTTTTTACCTTCTTTAGTAGCTGTACTACTTAGTCTCATTTTCCCCCCTTTTCTTTTCTCAGCGGCTATTATTTATCCATACATTATATATAAATATATATATACACACACATATATATGAAACTTTTATTAGGACTGCATCTGCCGTTACCATTTTCAGTCGAAATAGTTTGATTATTTTCTGTTAAAGGTGTACGACGTTTTCTGCTTAATGTTTCCGGCAGCTGGGCCATTCTTTTATTCAGATTTTCTCTTCGTGCCTGAGTCCTTTGAATAAGTTTCTACGTAAAACAATAAATAAATTAATTAATTACACTATTACATAAAACTGAATATAGAATGAATTCATGCGAAAGCAACCTCCAAAAATTCATTACAGCTTTTTCAGCAAATTATGTCATTTGTTTTATCGCCATATTATTATCAACAAATGTTATTACGAAGTTTTTAATTATAATAACATGAATATTGATTACGGCAAGTTCAATAACAGCGTTTTATCAGCAAACAATATATTCACAATGACGTCAGCCTTAAAATAAAACTGAATATTGTAATTATTTGCTATAAAATGAAATTATTCTCTCCTTAATAATAAATACTAAGTACTACCGAACATAAAATGAATAAATCATAATGTAAAATACTTTTTTTTTAGTATGAAGGAACCAGAGAACGGCATACGCAATGAAAAGATAAGTAACACTGAATTACATCCAAATATCTCTATACATAAAACTATAACTTGACTTCATATTTTTAACTAACTGCAGGAACATTGGAAAATTTGTAATGTACCTCAGCGAATGAATCTAATTCCATAATCCTCTCTATCAGAAATAATAAACCAAATCGTTTATTAAGTATTTGAAGTATTATATTAAATGCAGCTGGCTGATATCCCCTGCCACTCCTTGACCAAACCACCAAACGAATTTGAAAAAGGCGCTCGGCACATGCGCACAACTAAATAGTTTGAAATTTTAGTTGCATTTTCTTAGTAGAGTAGTTGAAAAATAATTATTTTTCAAGAAAATTATATTAAAATATGACGTATATAGTAAACCTCGATATCTAATTATTTTATTTATAAACTGTTTGCAATCTTCAAAATCAGCCAATCACAAACTACGTGGGAAAGTTCAACTAAAGTAGCACTTTTATCAGCTGATAGCACGCTTATGAAAACGAAGTTTACGTACGTATGCTATACATATACATATATATAAATATATGTGAGGGATGTACCGAAAATGTATAAATATTTTGTGCAGCTTATGAAACGCAATAGACAAAGATAAACAAGCAAAATGAAAAGTGTGGTTATACTGTTGTGTTTAACTCAGATATTTTGTTTTTCATATTTAATAGTTGCTTCTCATGTTGATGTAACCAAAGGAGTGAATGGTGGAGTGCCCTGTGCAGGTAAAACTAACAATAGCGATTAATTATTAATTCTCTCTTATATAATAAAAATAATAATAATTAAATATCAAATTGCTAATAGTCCCATTTCAATAAAAAGCTATATATGGTCCCACTTAGTGGTGTACCAGGTGAGTATGGACTTGACCCACCCAGTGTCCTGAGCTAGATATCATCATTCTTCTCTCTCTCTCTCTCTCTCTCTCTCTCTCAGGATAATTCAGATTTTTTTTTTTTTTTTTTTTTTTTTTGGCTGGGTGCAGCATAAGCTTCAGGCATCCTTGCATCCTATAGCTAATAATAATAATTTTCTAAATGGGGTGGGGGGAAGTAATGCAGTGACTGTAGTCAACGGATCTCAGACAAAAAATATATATATTACTAGCGAGTTGTACCAGGTTTTTCAGCCAGCGCAACGTGAAAATCATCCCATGAAAACACTTCTATAGACGAATTAACTTGCATACCTTCACTGAGCTGAGGGGAGTGGGGGAAAAACGAAAAAGAAAAATGGCCCTGAGATCAATAAAGAAACGCCGCACCATAATCCAAGCTATCGATAATACCCCACCATAATACCGCACTTTATCTACAAATGATGAAATCCAAACGTCATTTTCTCACCTTAGGAGAAATGGCACTCTTAGGAGAGTGCCATTACCCGTGATAGAGAAAGTGAAATCAAGGTAAGATAATACTACGTCACCAGGGCCGAATTAAACAAGATGATGTCCTAAGCCAAACCATGGGAAGAGGCTTCAAAATACGTAATCATACAATTTTTCTTCACAGAAGGAAACTAGGAAGTCCGCTTGGATAGCAAGGCCAAAATCCAGCCCAGACATTTCAAAAATTTTTAATAGCGAACCCAACTTTTTTTCTATTTTTTTTTTTATCAGTCTGAGAGGCTGTCATAGGTAAAATGTAATCCTAGGACGGGGGGGGGGGGGGGGGGGAACGACTCAAAAATTCAGACATATTTTTCTTCATCCAGTTTTACCCAGTCGTTCCCCACACCCCACTTCAAAACTTTTAATAGCGAATGCAACTTTTATTTTTTAGCATTGTAGAGTTACCATACGTAAAATCCAATACTAAGAATAGGAGAACTCAAATTCGGACATTTATGTTTAGCATACACATAATTTAGCATAGTCATGCTTAGACGAGTTTTTGCCTTTTTTGCTATTGTGGTCAGTGTTTATGCAATATTTATTTAATAAATAATATTAAATCAAGGTGGAGAAAATCATAACTGAACCAAAGGAGATGGAAGTTAGTGAACTTTTTTTTACCTTCATAGTATTGCATCTGTTTCACTACCTCAGCATTCAGTTACAGATTTGGAGGCAGGCAACCAAAGATGACCCTCCTTACTCCTACTAACGTTTAACTTTGCGATGGACAGAAATGAAAATATAAAAAATTATATTTTCAGTCAGGGCCATACTTATGAACAGGCCCATGAGGCGCTAGCCTCGGGCCTCACTATAGAGGGGGCCTCGCATGGCCTCCATAATCTTAAATATTTAAAGTAATTGCTTTTTAACCCTGATCTAAACTATGGCCCACTTGTACCTACCATATAAAGAGAGACAGGTGAAATTTACTGAAAGTATGGATGACTCATTTCTGCGAAAGAACAAATTCATTTCCAGAATAAAGAAGCTCACATCTGGTGAGTATGGGCTTGCCACACCCAGGGTTCTGAGCTGAATATCATCATTCTTCTCTTTCTTGGTAATTCCCTTCTACTTTTGACACACTCTCTCTCTCTCTCTCTCTCTCTCTCTCTCTCTCTCTCTCTCTCTCTCTCTCTCTCTCTCTCTCTCAGGGTAACTCGGAATTTTTTTTTTTTTTTTTTTTTGGCTGTTGCAGCATAACCCTCAGGCTTCTTTGCACCATGTAGCTAATAATAATAATAATCACTCTCTCCTAATTCTCTAATAGGGTGTAGCAGTAGAACACAGGTTGACCACGACATATTATCCGTGTCGGGAATATACCTTAATCTTTTCCACTCGCTATGAACACAAGAAAGCAGTTGACCAGCGCGACTTCTCTGTACAGTATGTGAGAGTCGAAATACGTACGTTATATGGAAATTTCATTTGTTCTACGGAAGCTATTTTGATTGGACCACCCATAGTTAATGTGTCGCAACTAAACTCTGTTGCGACACAGAGTTTAGTTTAGTACTGTTCTTTATATTTCGCAGCATTGCAACGTTTGTGTTTAATCAGATCGGTAAAAATAATTGTTTTTTTATTATTTTTTTTTTTTCTGATTATATATATATATTGATATATGCATTTTTTTTTTTTTTTTACTCTGGTATCCTTTAAGCGCCCCTGGAAGAGCTTAGCTCTTCGGGCCCCTAGAAGTGTAAGTACATTTCCTGTTTAAAGTACTGATTTCGACAACTGATCGAAACAATTATGTATCAGCATAACTGATTACTGGGCGCCTCCGTAGCCAGGTGGGAAGTACAGCAGTGCGTAGCACACGCTTCTTGATTAGACCGGCGTTCGAAACTGTCACCACCAAATACGGAGGATGCGGAAAGGTCAGGGAATGACCACCGCATAACGGAGCAATATGGCCTTAGTTGCTAATGCTCCTAAATAACAACAATAACTAATTACTGTTATGCCCATGATGCCTTGTCAAAACTTCTGCCCCAGCTGGCAGCGTGTAAATGATATTCAAAATATGTTATTGTCCTAATTTTTCCTGCTCGCATATCTTTTAATATGATTTTCTGTAGCGGATTATTGATTTTGTTTCTCTATACTAAGGGTTACTCACTTTTTAAATTTTTTCAATTATACAGCATACCTTAAAATGATCGATCGCCTTGATTCTGGGCGTATTGTGCAGATGTCCCAGTAAATTTTGGGGACGCTGTTTTATATGATGTTAAAATTGATAATATATAATTTTGTTAATTTCGCATAGAAATATTGATGGCGTAATATTAATTTCGCATAGAAATATTGATGGCGTAATATTAATTTCGCATAGAAATATTGATGGCGTAATATTAATTTCACATAGAAATTAGCATTATTATTGAAAGCAACGCTTGTACATTTTACGTCCAACTTCAAAGTATGAAGACGTTGTAATAAAATATCAATGGCAATTTTATGATGCACCTGCTTATGTATTACAATGCTTAAATACTCAAGCAAGGAGAAGACTTTTATAATTACTGTATTAATAAAATAGACTATCAAATATTATATTTTCTCCCCATCCAGTAAACGCATGGACTTATAAAGCGAAGCATTCAGATACGACTTTGGATAGACAGGGTGAATAACTTTTTAAAAATGATTATAGTATTGCGCAATAAAAGATGGGCCATCCCAAAAAGTAACTTCGTACTTCGACACCAGGATATTATTGTGTCACCCTGGTCAGACGGATAATTTGAGGCGGAACAAAAATATACATTTCGCGTTAACCAATATTTTGCCTTGTTCGCTTTTCGTGTTAAACAGGTTTTATTGTACAATTGGAAATATCAAAATCACCCCTTAAAATTGTAATTGTCGTCTGAATAACGTAAGTATATGGCAATATTGCTACATCAGTAAGATTGACACGCGTATGTGATGGCTTAATATTGCATCAGTTTTTACTTTCAGCTATATAAGCACGCTCTGCAGGAGTTGCAATCATTCCTTGCTTGTGTCAGGATGACGAGTTACGTGCAGTTGACGCCACGAAGAAAGTGTGCTATTGTTGCTTTACGTGAGCAAGGATGTTCTTCCCGTCATATTGCTTATAGAGTGTCTTGTAGTCAGTCGACAGTGAGTAGATTTCTTTCCAAAGTCAAGAGTACTGGTTCTGCTGATAGGAAAAAAGGAACCGGATGCAAACGAGTCTCCACGCCAAAACAAGACCGTGTTTTGCAGCACTTACGCCTTAAAAACCGTAAAGCTTCTTCGTCTGAGCTGAAAACAGAATGGGAAGAACATACAGGAGTGGTAGCAAGTACAGTAACAGTCAGAAGATTCCCCCTTCAGAAATGGACTTGTAGCCCGTCGTCCTAAGAAGAAGCCCCACCACACACAAAAAATGAAAAAGGCTCTATTAATTTAGGTGTAAGGAGCATGTCAAATGGACCCCCAAGCAGTGAAAGTCAGTTATTTTCTCAGATGAGAAGAAATTCAAAATTGCATGGCCTTGATGGGAGACAAACGATGCACCGTAGACGTAGTGAAAATACCATCCAGCAGTGGCGGACTGGTCAGGGTGTCAGCTTGCCCGATGACAAGTGACAATATGTTAAAAATATTAATGACCTTTTAGTAGTTTGAAAATATAATAGAAGTTCCAATATTATTACTGTATGCAGCTAAAATTTACATTGTATTACTATTTTAATAAAATCGTTTTTATTAAAGGGTTGGGACCCCCCCCCCCCCCTTTTACACAAAGGTTGGGCCCCCCTCTGTCTCCTGGCAACCAATATTTTTAGACCCAGTCCGCCACTGCCATCCAGACTGTACGGTGTCTGTCTACAGTGAAATTCCCGACCAGCCGAATGATATGGGTAGCATTTCGAATCGCGGAGTAGGTCACCTATAGTTTATAAAAGGTTCCGTAAATGCCAATGGATACCTAGCTATATTGGAAAGCAAATTGCTGCCAACCATTAGAGATCATTTCAACCTGCCAAGTAACTGCATCTTTCAGGACAACTCTGTTCCTTGTCATTGGGCAAAAAATATAATTACAACTCTTAGCTACCCAGGAAACAGCCCAGACTTGAATCCTATAGAGAAATGTTGGCATCGTATGGAATCTGCAGTTGAAAGAAACAAAAGACCCTTCGTGAACTTCAGGAAGTCATAATTCGTGTTTGGAGCCATAGACTATTAGTTGATTATCTTCAGAAATTGATGTTGTCAATGCCTCGACGGTGTGCTGTCATCAGAGCCAGAGGCGGTTCAACTAAATATTAGTTTGAACTTTTCATTTTGTTTTCCATTTAAAATGATAAACTGAAGCAAATTGAGGGCTTCTGATAACATTTCGGACATAATTGTCGTGTTTATCAAAACTGTTGTATAAAGGTTGCAAATGCTCATTTTGTAATATTTTGAGAGCACCTGTCAAATATTACTTAACTTTGCCTTAACTATTAATTAATATCGTTTGTTTATATTTCTATTTGTGATTCTAGTCATTAATATAACATACCATCGCGAAAAAGGGTTAGAAATGTGAAATTCCTCGGTGATGCACTTTCTTTGAACACCAGTGTGTATATATATATATTCTTTTTTGTTAAAAACTTAATACCAACTGGATAAATTTGCATACAACTGGAGAAATTTAATAAGAATTTAGAATATAAGTATTAGGGGTGAAAACTATACCCATGAGGCCATAGGGCCAAGTAGTTAGGTAACCTAAATTGGACTTCATTGTTTTACCCTATAAATAAACACATAGATTGTAATAAAATATTATTATTTTCTCTTCATATTCCGGCACGACAACCAAATCAGTATAGTTTGCAATAAATCGTCAATACAAATATTTATCGTATTTAGTAGTCACGGGTTTGAACGCCGGTCCACTCAAGGAACGCGTGCCATGCACTTTCGCTCCTGACCACTCGGTTACATCAGGCCTGAATACAGTAAAATTAAAATGATGATGTAGCTAATTATTGATAATTGGATACATTGAATGGAATGTTAACTAGGGCTAGCTCCACATATCAATAATTAGCTACACCATCATTTTAATTTTACTATTTTATTATAATCTATGTGTTTATTTATAGGATACAACAATGAAGTCCAACTTAGGTTACCTAAATACTAGGCCCTTTGGCCTCATGAGTATAGTTTTTACCTCTAATACTTATATTCTAAACTCTTATTAAATTTCTCCAGTCTATGCAAATTCTCCAATTTATCCAGTTGGTATTAAGTTTTAAAAAAATAAAAAATAATATACAGACTGATGTAATGCTCAATCATTATTTTGATGGCATCAATTTGTTCTGATACTCTTTTTCTATTTCTATTCCTCAAATTCCATATTC
Organism: Mastigoproctus giganteus; assembly: GCF_048544385.1. Classification (NCBI taxonomy): domain Eukaryota; kingdom Metazoa; phylum Arthropoda; class Arachnida; order Uropygi; family Thelyphonidae; genus Mastigoproctus; species Mastigoproctus giganteus. The sequence continues at coordinate 86,932,111 of NC_143584.1, forward strand.
TTTTACATAATTTCATATATATATTATTATTATTATTATTTATGACAATTAGATAAGTTATAGGATTTCTTATATATATTATATTTTTATTATTATTATTACTTTGAATTTCAGTTGATTTTAACTAAATTCTACCTTTTAAATGTTTTATTATTTGACTGTACACTTATACCGATCATTGCAGTTCATCTGCAGCTTTTTAAAGCCAGTTCATTCTTGTACAGGAGAGAGAGAGAGAGAGAGAGAGAGAGAGAGAGATGCTGTCAGCACTTATGCAATTCTTGTTGACCACAGTTAATGTTTCGAAGTGTTATGGTTTTATATCATGTGATATTTCTCTTATCTGATAAATATTCAAACGTTTGCTTACTGCATTACTTTTTTTCATTGCTATCGAAAAGAACATGATCTACATATACCTTAAGCATATTAAACATATATTTTTTTTTTTCTTAAATTTTTTTTTTTTTTTTTTTTTTTGATAGGTATGTGCAACAAATTATACACCAGTATCCAAACGTTAACTAAACAGTGACTTTTTCAAAATTATAATTTCTTCCTGAACTTTCTCACGAACTTTCATATCCTGATTTAATTTAACATGATGAATCCTAATACGACGTAAGCTCTTAACACACACATATATATATATATCATCTGGAAATTAAAGTGCACCCTATGCCAGTACTACCTTTCATTCATATATCCTGTGCAGGGTACATCTGGTTAGCTCTTCTTTTCTGTTGAATAGACGAAAGTTCTAAGCAGTAGATGGCTGGTGATAGCACAGTCGAAACCGGGAAAGCGAGAGGCTTTAAAATGGGTAGTAGTTTCAAGCCCAGTAACAGCTGACAAATTTAAATTATGATTTTAACGGCATCGCTCATATTCTATTGTGTCTGTAAACTTGTGTGTTCATAAGCCTATTTGCATGTTGTGTGAGTTGGAAAATCAAGAATAACTTAGAGAAAAGTGATTTACTCTGCCTGGGATCGGCTGACCGCAGGCTCGATTCAATTGGATTGAAATTCCTCCAGTAGACATGAATCGAATTCAAACTTCGCCAAATGAGAGGTATCCCGCGACGTATCGTTCGTATAAGCTGCCAGGGAGGATAGCATGGGGAGTAGTTCGCATATGACAAGGCGATACCTAAGGATTCCCCTATAACCCGCAGTTGTACCTTTTTTTTTGTAAGCATCTCCACATAGCCATTCGCGTATATTGAGTGATCTGTTTAGTGTTGCATTTCCGAATGATTGCCTTTTAGCAATCACTCTGAAGCCTATAATTATTAACAGGAGGTAACAGGGATAGGAAACACTTAAATAGAAGAGGTGTAAGTAAAACCGCTAGTTTTGGTAAAGTACACAGATCAGCGGCAGCCCCAAGTAGAGGCGTAAATGAGTCGTAAAGTGCTTCTTGTAGGACATGCAGCACCTGAAAATCAAGGGTATGTGCTTGGGGGAGAGAGGATTACAAAGCCTGCTAGTGATCCTCATGGACAGGCAAATATGAGCTGTGTCACAAAGTAGCAAGATTGTTACTACTCTGTGAGTTGTGTAAGGGATACTAAGAATAAAAACAGGCAAATATTGTTCACTTCCTATATCACTCCACCAATGGTATCTTCACCTTGTCGTGGTGAGGGGGCTTGCGCGCTCTGACAAACCCGGGAGCTATGCCAGCGATAGCCTGGCTATCAGAAGGGACAACCAAGCTGGACAGGTCCTCATGGATAGGAACCAGACTAAGAGGGATACCTAGGAGAAGGAAAACTCTGATACAAACCATAGTGGTGGGCAGAAGTACTCACTATTACCAACCTGGGGGCGCCTCCGTAGCCAGGTGGGAAGGAGCAGCAGAGGTAGCACACACTTCTTGATTAGACCGGGGTTCGAGCCCGTCACCACCAAATACGGAGGATGCGGAAAGGTCAGGGAATGACCACCGTATATCCCCGGAGCAATATGGCCTTAGTTGCTAATGCTCCTAAAAACCAAATAACAAACAAACAAAAACAATGCCAACCTGAGACGGTTAATATTAACATTAACTAGGCTCAAGACTGGAAACCTGAAGATTTAGGCAAGCCTATGAATACAGCACTGCGATGTGGAAAGCAAGGGGAGACTACCACATTAATCATCCCAAGAATACAACATTACCAGCCAAACAGCAAAAATGGCCCTCAGTCCCGTGCAGGCCTTAAACAGCCTGAGGGTGCAAAGAATCTTCCGGTTTATTTCCTCAAGCCAGATGTTTACAGAATTACATTCAAAAACAAAGATCAACCACTTAAAATTGCGAAGTGGAATGTCAGAAATTTGTATCAAGCTGAGAAGTTAGAAAATGTCGCAAAAGAACTTGATGACATAGATATCCTGATAAACTTGATGGACATAGATATCCTGAGTTTAGGGGAGGTGCAATGGCCAGGACAAGGCGAAACGAATACAGTGAAGGGCTACAAACTGATATATTCCGGCGGAAATGAGCACCACAGAGGAGTGGGAATTCTTATCAGGAATGAAACGATCAGATTCATAAATGGATACTGGGCTTTTTCAGACAGGATAGTATTAGCTCAATTTAATACTGTTCCAATACCGCTTAATCATACAGGTTTATGCACCAACGTCATCATACAATGATGAAGAACACCAAGCTTTCCTAGAAGACCTCAAATACATCCTAAACTGGGCTAAAAGAAAAGGAATTAATGAAGCTATGGGAGATTTCAACGCCAAAGTGGGAACAGGCAGGGTTGGCGACATTGTTGGCTTTTTCGGACTCAGAACAAGAAATGAAAGGGGAGATGCACTGGCTACTTCTGTCAAGAGCATGAAATGGTCATTATGAACACTTGGTTCAAGCTACCACCACGAAGATTATACACATGGAAGGTCCCCAATGATGCCCAATAAAATATTAATCGAAATCAGATCAACTACATCATTACGGGGGCGCCTCCGTAGCCAGGTGGGAAGGAGCAATGCGTAGCACATGCTTCTTGATTAGACCGGGGTTCGAGCCCGTCACCACCAAATACGGAGGATGTGGAAAGGTCAAGGGAATGACCACCGCATATTCCCGGAGCAATATGGCCTTAGTTGCTAATGCTCCTAAAAAACCAAATAACAAACAAACAAACAAACTACATCATTACCAACCAAAGATTCCGAAACATAATTAAAACCTAATCTGGAGCTGATATCGGCTTAGACCACTACCCACTAATAGGGAAGCTGGTTATAAAATTAAAGAAAATCAAGAGTAAGGAACTAAAGAAATCTGGGACAGAGAGAAACTTAGCCAGCCTGTATATGGGAGACATTTCACAAGTATAACCGAAAATAGAATGGAGGGTAGTAATTTCGATCTACTAAATAGAAATCCAGAATCTGAGTGGACCTTGTACAAGAAGATAATGACATTAAAACCAAATTATGATATTAGGGTTCCCTGTAAATGATTACATTTACCCATATATTTATTTTATCTGTAAATTAAATTGTGTGTTCCCTGGTGGATTTGCCTGCTTGCTGGACGAAAAAAACCCAGTTTCTGGGGGGGGGGGACCTTGCTATCTACGCGTGAGACCGACTAACCCAGCCACAGAGTGAAAAAAACCCACTAACGTTTTTGCGTCATCAACAGGATTCGAACCATCTGAATATACTGGCCTTTTCCACCCAGTGTGGGGAGATCGGTGACGATACCACTGTGCTACTCCCACAGACAGGAAGATAACAACAAATGCTGAAAATGCAATTTTTGTACGTGCCCAAAGGAAAGCCAAACAGCAATGGATGACAAGCGAGATACTACATCTAATGGAGCGCCGGAAAAACTTTAAGAACAAAGATGTAGAAAAATATAAGATGTATGACAGTTTTTTTAAAACGTAAATAAGGAAAACAAAACAGACATGGAGAGATATAAAAGGATTGAATATCTGCAAAATGAGCATAAGGAACATCTTGTGCACAAAGAAGTGAAGGAACTGTGCAACATCAGGAAAGACCATGAAAGAGGCCACATTCTGGATAAATAATGTGGTAAATAAATAAATTAGTAAATAAATTTGATGTAAATAAATTTAGTAAATAAATTTGATGAATTTGAGGTATTACTCAAAACATCAAAGGCAGATATTGTTGGGATATCAGAGACGTGGTGTCACACAGATATAAGGGATGCAGAACTGGAATTTGGGGAGTACAACGTCCACAGAAAGGATAGACAGGATAGGAAGGGGGGAGGGGTTATGCTATTAGTTAAGAAACACATAAAAACCAAGGAAGTGAAGCCAGTCGACATCGCTGGACAGTGCAGTGTTGAGTCAGTTTGGTGTGACATAAGCATTGGGAGATCAAAATTGAGAGTAGGAGTGTGCTATAGGCCTAATGACTCTGATGAGTATAATAAGAAACTGTACAGGGAAATAGAGTGGGCCAGTAAATCAGAGAGTCTTATAATGGGAGATTTTAATTTCCCAGATATTGACTGGAATTTGGGGGCTGGTTACTCACACACTAGCAGGGCTTTTGTGGATTTATTGGATGATTGTTTTCTACATAAACATGTTCGAGAGGCAACTAGAGGGATTAATACTCTTGATTTCATTATCAGCAGTGATTCTTCATGCATTAAAAATCTGCAGATAAATGAACCACTAGGTGGCAGTGGTCACAGTGTGCTGAAGTGGGATTTACTCAAAGAGGTAACTACCATTAGGGGTAAAGGGAAGGGTTATTGCTTCCGTAAAGGCGACTACGATGGACTGAGACAGTATTTAAATTCTATACAGTGGGACCAACTGATGATGTTACCAACAGCAAATTCAAAATGGGAAGCATTCAAAGAACTTATCTTGGAAGCTACTAGGCTTTACATACCAACTAAGAAATATTGTTCAAGGTTTAGGCCAAAATGGATGTCAGATGAACTAATGAGGCATATAGCAGAGAAGAAAAATGCATGGGATACTTACAAATTAACACATGACACAGACGCCTATGATAGATACAAGTTGATATGCAACCAAGTTACAAAGGAGCTTAGGCAGGCGAAGGCAGATTACGAGAAATCCTTGGCAAGGGATGCAAAGAAAAACAGCAAAGAGTTCTTTACTTATGTAAACTCTAGAAGGAAGGGGATGAATCAGATTGGTCCACTTGATATTGATGGGTCAACTGTTGATGATCCTGCTCAGGTAGCTAACAAACTAAATGAATATTTTGCATCGACATTCACACATGAGGAGTTATTCAGCAAGGGGAATGCAAGAGGTGTATTCAACTCTAGCAGTAAGATACAGAACCTTGAAATAACTGGGAGTAAAGTGGAGGAGAAACTGTTGAGGATAAACACAAGAAAGGCACCCGGGGTGGATGGGATCTATCCAGTTATATTAAAGGAGGTAGCAAAGGAAGTAAGCAAACCCTTAGCCATAATTATGAGAGCTTCTTTGGACTCAGGGGAGGTACCCATAGACTGTGTGCAAATGTGACCCCAATTCACAAAGGAGGATCAAAGGCTGACACAAGTAATTATAGACCTGTGAGCTTAACTTCTGTTCCAGGAAAATTAATGGAGGCACTGGTTAAAGAAGCACTGCAGGATCATTTAGACAAGACTTCAGTTATAGCTCAGACACAACATGGTTTTGTTAAGGGGAAGTCTTGCCTGACCAACTTGATTGGATACTATGATGCAGTCACAAAAGAACTGGATGCAGGGAATAACTTTGATATTATATACTTGGATCTTAGAAAGGCTTTTGATACTGTTGCACATGGAAGACTGCTACACAAATCGGAGCAGTGTGACATTGGAGGCAAATTGCTGCTATGGATAAAGGGGTGGTTGAGGGGGAGAAGACAGAGAGTGGTAATCAATGGACACTGCTCATCGTGGACTAATGTTATTAGTGGAGTCCCTCAGGGCTCAGTGTTGGGTCCATTATTGTTTTCTGTATTTATAAATGATATTGATGATGGTATATCAAGCTTAATGTCCAAGTTTGCAGACGATACAAAGATTGGCAGGGTTGTCAAGGACACTACTGATACTATGCTGCTTCAACAGGATCTAGAAAGGTTGAGGAGATGGGCTGAGAGGTGGCAAATGAAGTTTAACATTGACAAATGTAAAGTACTACACATGGGAAACAGCAACCCCAGAGCAACGTATCAACTCTGTGGTACTACACTGACAGTGGTAGAGAATGAAAGGGACTTGGGGGTGGTTGTGCAGGCAGATATGAAGTTCTCTGAGCAGTGCAGACGGGCTGCAAGAGTAGCTCATGGAGTATTGTCAATGATATACAGGAATTTTTCCAGCAGGCATAAGGAGGTGATTATTCCATTGTATAAGGCAATGGTCAGGCCACACCTAGAGTACTGTATACAGGTCTGGAGGCCTCATTTCAAGAAGGATGTAGAGCTGCTGGAACGAGTACAGAGAAGGGCAACAAGATTAGTGAATGGAACAAAGGGGTGCTCTTACGAAGAAAGGCTTAAATTTTGCAAATTACAGTGTCTGGAGACTAGGCACCAGCGAGGTGATCTGATAGAGGTGTATAAAGCCTTGAATGGTTTAAGCATGCTCAATGCTGATGGGATTCTTCCTCTAGCTCAGAAAAATCACCTGAGAAGGCATAAATTCAAATTGAGGAAAGACAGATGTAGGATAGACGTGCGGAAATTTGCCTTTAGACAGCGGGTGGTTGGTTGGTGGAACAGACTTCCATCCCTTCTGGTGGAGGTTGATAGCCTAAATAAGTTTAAGGCTCAGCTGGACAGGTATTTTGAACGAACAGAGGGGTGAAGTGGAAGTGGGGTTTTTTTTTTTTTTTTTGTTTTTTTTTTTGGCTGATGCTGCATAAGCTTGCTTTCTTGCATCAAATGCCTCTACTAATGCTAATGCTAATGTTAAAAACAACAGGGAAATTGTGATTAAGCAACAGAAAAAGGATAGATGGATATCTGAAGGAACTGTACTGCGAGGACGACAGACAACTAAAAAATGACAACACCCAAACAGAAGGCAAACATCAAGATTTTCTGATGGAAAAACTGGAGCAAGCGATAAAGTCAATGAACAATAACAAAGCAACTGGCACTGATAACATCCCAGCCGAAATGCTCAAATACCTCGGAACAAGAGGAAAACAACAGTACCTCAATATTTTCAATAATATCCACAATTTCCCTGTTGTTTTATCCAGAATATGGCGTCTTTCACGGTTTTTCCTCATGTTGCACAAGGAACTGGAGGGAAACTACTCCTTGTCTTTCTGAGATCTATCTTTATTCCAATACCAAAAAAGGTAACAGCAGCAAAATATGCAGACCACTGCACAATAAACCTCATAAGCCATCCCATGAAAGTTCTCTTGAAGTTGATTCTACACAGAAATGAAGGCAAGATTCAAGAACAAATTGGAAAAGATTATATGGGTTTTAAAAAGGGGGTTGACACAAGAGAGGCAATATTTGCTCTGAATATACTGGCAGAAAGAGCAATTGAACACCAACAGAACCTATTTGTCTTCTTCATTGACTTTAACAAAACATTCGATTGCTTGAAACATGATATCCTCTTCCAGCTCTTGAACAATCTAAACATCAATCCCAAGGAACTACGGATACTACGGTTACTATACCTTGAGTAAGAAGCGGCAATCACTGTAGAGGGAGAAAACACAGACTGGTTACAAATCTAGAAAGGAGTGAGACAAGGATGTTTGTTGTCTCCTATGCTGTACAATCTCATAGAGACTGAAACCATAAGGCCTTGAATGGGTTGAGCACGCTGAATTCTGATGGGATCCTTCCACTTGTTCAGATTACGAACCTAAGGGGGCATAAATTCAAATTAAGAAAAAAACAGATGTAGAATAGATGTGCGGAAATTTGCCTTTAGCCAGCGGGTGGTTAATTGCTGGAACAAACTTCCATCTGTCGTTGTGGAAGTTGATAGGTTGAATAAATTTAAGGAGGAACTGGACAGGCATTTGGAGGGAATGGTGTGATTTTTTTTTTTTTTTTTTTTTGGCTGATGCTGCATAAGCTCATACACTTGCTTTCTTGCATCACATGCCACTGCTACTACTACTACTACTACCATTATAGGTCTAATACAGGATTCTAAAGAATGAATTACTGTTAATGATTCAGTTATCAGTAACCTGCGTACGCAGACGATATTGCTTTCATTGCAACATCAGAGGAAATGCTACAAACACTCCTCAACAAAGCGCTAACAGACAGCGAGCAGATAGGCTTAACGATTAATGCCAAAAAGACCAGAACTATGGTCATAAGAAAAAAAAACCTTGCCTGGAATCAAAATACGCTGTGGCAACTCCTGTCCTCCCCACACCGGGTAGAAAAGGCCCGGGTTCGAATCCCGTCGATGACGCGAGGAACTTTAGTGGGCTTTTTTCACTCCGTGGCTGAGTTAGTTGATCTCAGGGGTGGATAGCAAGGTTTTTTCTCCCGGTAACTGGGGTTTTTTTGTCCAGCAAACAGGCAAATCGACCAGAGAATACACGCAATTTACAAACAAAATAAATATATGGATAGATATAATCATTTACAGGGGACTCTAATATCATAATTTGGGTTTTGTGTTAACTGCACGGTGGTATCGTCACCGTCCTCCTCACACCGGATGGAAAAGGCCCGAGTTCGAATCCCGTCGATGACGCGAGGAACTTTAATGGGCTTTTTTCACTCCTTGGCTGAGTTAGCCGGTCTCAGGCGTAAATAGCAAGGTTTTCTCCCTAGAAACTGGGGTTCTTCGTCCAGCAAAACAGGCAAATCGACCAGAGAATACACGCAATTTACAGACATAATGCATAAACGGGTATATGTAATCGATTACGGGAGACCTAATATAACAATTTGACTTTTTTGTGTTGTAACTCCCCCGTCTGCACGTGTAGCACAGTGGTATCACCGTCCTCCCCACACCGTGTGGAAAAGGCCCGGGTTCGAATCACGTCGTTGACGCGAGGAACTTTAATTGGCTTTTTTCACTCCGTGGCTGAGTTAGTCGGTCTCAGGCGTAGATAGCAAGATTTCTTCCCCCCCCCCCCAGAAACTGGGAGTTTTTTCGTCCAGCAAAACAGGAAAATGGGCCAGGAAACAAGTGCAATTTACATACACAAAATACGGGTTTATGTAACGAATTACAGGTGATTCTAATATAATAATTTAATAATTTTTTGTGGCAACTACCCCCTCGAACCAGTGAGTAGTTTTAAATAACTAGGGAGGATCTTTACAAATAATAATGACCAAGGTACAGAAATTAGAAGCAGAATTGGTATGGCTAAAGAGGTATTTATGAATCTTAAAAACTTCCTCTGTGACACGTTGGTCGGTTGGTTTAGGATTTTATGGCGCATTAGCGTCTCTGACACGGAACTGGATTTCCAGAAAAGATATCGAATGGCCAAACATGGAGCAACCTCATATGGATGTGAGATCTGGATCATACGGAAATCAGGAAATTGGAAGCCTTCGAGATGTGGACGCTCAGAAGAATACTCAGAATTCCGTGGACATATCGGGTCCTCAATGAGCGGATCCTTAAGAGTACAAGGACCACAAGGACACTAGTAACTACAATTTAATACAGAAAGACTGTCTACTAACTACAATTTCATACAGAAAGACTGTCTATCTCGGGCAAATTATAAGAGGCCCACAATATGACCTGCGGAGACTAATCAAGGAAAGAGTAAAGGCAAAAGAGCAAAAGGAAGACAAAGAAAAAAGTGGCTTGATAACATCAAAGAATGGACGGGGGGGGGGGGTCTTACGACACAAGAGCTATTTCACAAAGCAAGAGACAGAGTTGGCTGGAAAATGTTGGTCTCCAACGTTCAAATTTATTATTATTAGCCATATGGTACCAGAAAGCCTGAGGTTTATGCTGCACCAGCCAAAACATTTCCGAGTTATCTTGAGAGAGAGAGAAGAAATAGAAGGGAATCACCAAGAGAGAGAAGAATGATGAACACGGAACCTGAAAAAGAAGAAGCTATATCAGAACTCTTGAGAGGATGAGGCAGTTCGGAGAGAAGACTGGCTAATAAACGATCAGCAGTGTTGCTGGACTTTTCAATACTAGTAAAACTCATTACAGTTTGCTTTTTTTTTGTCATACCATTCATTTTATTTTTAAATATGAGTTAGCAGCAAGGAACGTAAGCGTATTAACAATGCTATCTGAATGTTTGATGAAGGACCATGGAAAGGTACATATAAATTACCGATAACACAATCGAAGAAGGACAATTAAAAGGATTCAACGAGAAGTTATCAAAAACAATGGCCAATTTTCCACATCTGGTAAAAAAAACAAAAGTCAATGAAGAACCATTAAATATCAACTTCGACCAATGGGTAGTCTGCCAAAAGATAAATGAATTCAATGCAGTAATGAAATTACTTAAGACAGTGTTTCTCAACCTTTTCGTTGTTGCCGCACACTTTTAAAGATGATAAAATTTTGCGGCACACTACATCACTATTATACTCATATATATTATATATGTGAGTATAAAATTCTAAAGCAGAGCAATAAACTAAAAAAAAAAATAATAATAATAATAAGGATTACTTTGAGAACAACACTGCACCACTCCACCAGGCCATAAGGAAGATAGATAAGTGGTATACCCCACTCAAGCTAAGCGAGGAACCCCCACCCACCCAGACGGCACAAGAAACGAAGTTAGAAAGATGAGTAAAGAAGACACTCCACGGCAGACACTACAATGACTTCCATCAAGCTCATATCGATAACATTGCTTCCAATGCATGGCTCACAAGTGAGAAGCTCTTCCCCGAGACTGAAGGATTCATGCTGGCCATCCAAGACCAGGATGGTCTTGGATGGCAAGCACTAATCAACACTAGAAACTATAGAAAATACATCGCAAAGGAGCCCGGAATGTCAGATGACACATGTCGATGATGCCACCTGGCCTCAGAAACGATCCAACACATCACCTCGGGTTGCAAGGTGATCACTCAGACTGAGTACGCTCATACACACGACCAGGTAGCCAGGATAATACATCAGAAGCTAGCGAGGAAATAGCAGTTGACCTAGAAAGTGCACCATACTACAAGTACGAACCCCAGGCAGCACTAGAGACCCAAACCCACAAGTTGTACTGAGACCGCACCATAATAACGGATGAGACCATCCCGCACAACAGACCAGACATAACCCTTGTGGACAAGATGGAAAAGGCTACCTACCTGATTGACATAGCGGTGCCCAACACTAGCAATGTCCAGAAAACCCATGAGGGAAAAAATTAGGAAGTACACGAACCTGAGACATGAAGTCAAGGAGATGTGGCATATGCAAGAAGTATCGACCATCCCGATCATCGTTTCAACCACCGGTATGGTGCCAAAGACTCTACATAGCAGCCTAGCAGCAATAGGTCTCCCAGAGAACACCTACAAGGAACTCCAGAAAGTCGCAATCCTGAACACCTGTAGGACAGTGAGAGATTTCCTCGACAAACAATAACATCAGACATTACGATCACCCTATGTACTTGGTAGCAGTATCCGTCACGGAGTGGAATCCCCCAATCAGGGAGAAATAATATAAGAGCAACAATAATAATAATGCCAGTGTAGCGGTACCCAACACTGGCAACCTGCAGAAAACCCATGGGGAAAAAATCAGGAAGTACACGAACCTAAGACAGGAGATCAAAGAGATGTGGCATATGCAACAAGTAACGACCATCCCGATCATCGTGTCAACCACAGGTATGGTGCCAAAGACCCTACATAACAGCCTAGCAGAAATAGGTGTCCCAGCGAACACCTACAAGGAACTCCAGAAAGTCGCAATCCTGAACACTTGTAGGACAGTCAGACAGTTCCTCGACCAATAGTAACACCAGAATAACAACAACTACCCTGCGTACTTGGTAGCAATACCCGTCATGAGTTGGAACCCCCAATCAAGGAGAAATAATGTAAAGAGCAATAATAATAATAATAATAATAATAATAATAATAAACCACCCAGACTAAGTACACTCATAGACACGACCAGGTAGCCAGGATAATACATCAGAAGCTAGAAAGGAAATACCAGTTGATCGAAGAAAGTGTACCGTACTATAAGTACGAACCCCAGGCAGTACTATAGACCCCAACCCATAAGCTGTACTGGGACCGCGCCATAATAACGGATAGGACAATCCCGCACAACAGACCTGACATAACCCTTGTGAACAAGAAGGAAAAGGCTACCTATCTGATTGACATAGCGGTAACCAACACTGTCAACCTACAGAAAACCTATGGGGAAAAAATTAGGAAGTTCACGAACCTAAGACAGGAGATCAAAGAGATGTGGCATATGCAACAAGTAACGACCATCCCGATCATCGTGTCAACTTTGGCACAGGTATGGTGCCAAAGACCCTACATAACAGCCTAGCAGCAATAGGTTTCCCAGCGAACACCTACAAGGAAGTCCAGAAAGTCGCAATCCTGAACACCTGTAGAATAGTCAGAGAGTTCCTCGACCAACAGTAACACCAGACATAACAACAACCACCCCTTGTACTTGGTAGCAATACCCGTCATGAGGTGGAACTCCCAATCAGGGAGAAATAATAATAATATATAATAATATATTTATAATATTATATATATTATAAATATATATAAATAAAAATTATAATATTTATATATATAATTCACAAACTGTAAGTTATTGGGTATATTTAATAATGCACTTATTATTTGTCTTAAAGGCTTTCAATGTTCTTTTCTGAACGTACATGGAATTTAAAAGAAATATATGTAAAAAATTAACATATTTAAATATAAAAACAAACGAATATACAATTATAACACTTTCATCAGTGAGACGGTTGGGTTTGATGAAAGCGCACAGTTTTTTATACGAGGATTTATTGTGGATAGGATTACTCTCAGCTCTTCTACCGACTTTAGTCTCTCTCTCTCTCTCTTTATTTATTTAATCTCATTTAAAGCGGAAAACCCTGTTTCGCAGTAGGAAGTGGAAAACGGCAATAAAATTCTAATTGCCTTTTCCGAAATTCGTGAATATTCATTTTGAATTTTGCTAATATTAGCCCTATTAAATTGAATTTCCAGCGACTGATCACTACGGATCTCAACCAATTCTTCTTTCTCTTGTAGATTAAGTTCTAACATCGGACGATTTCTTGTTGCAAATGGGTTTCTTACCCACAAATAGTTTTTGATATCAAGGGATGGAAAGTAATGCTCCATTTTTGTCTTTAACAGCTCTAATGTTTCGCTTATAACATTAATTATTTTAGTATAATTCGTTTTGACAGTAAAGGGAAACATTTCTAAATTTTTTTTTCTTCCATATTTTTTCCATATACTCAACTTTTCTTTAAAGGCGAACAATTTGTTAGTAGAAGTGAGTAAATTTTCCTCTGGGCCTTTCATACTGATATTTAATTCATTAAGCTGCGCGAATAGATCTGCTACAAAAGCTAATTTACAGCACTAAATTTCATCACTTAAATAATCACAAAGTTTTGATTGCTCAAGTGAAAAAAATATGAGCATTTCCTCACGAAACTCGTCCATATGCATAAGCACATTTCCTTTTGATAGCCACAGAACCTCAGTATGGATCATTAAAGAAATATGATGCAGACTCCAGTTCCTCGCATCATTTTCCGAAAATACGTATTTTTTGTGGTCTACTTTTGATATAATTGACCATTTTAACCGCTTGATTAAGTACAAGTTTTAAATCGGGTACGACTGTCTCTGCTACTAGAACTTTTCTGTCTCTAAAACAGTGTGTTGTAATAATATTTGAATTGTGTCGTTTTACTAAGTTTACAAATCCTTTTAGTGCTCCTGTCATCGCGGAAGCACCGCCGGTACAAATGCAGACACACCACTTCCATAAAATATACCTATATAATATCGGTGTAGATACACCATAGATAACTCTTAAGAAAAACTAGGATAGTAGTGTAGGAGGCGCCTCCGTAGCCAGGTGGGCAGGAGCAGCAGTGCATAGCACGCGCTTCTTGATCAGACTCAGGGTTCGAGCCCGTGACCACCGGATGCGGAAAGGTCAGGGAATGACCACCGCATATCCCCGGAGCAATATGGCCTTAGTTTTTTCTAATGCTCAAAAAAAACCAAATAACAACAACAACAGTAGCGTAGGAGGCATCATTTGCTCTGGATTTCATATTGTGCTCATCCTTCACAACGAGTTGCCACGGTGTTGCACTACCTCGAATAAGTAACGCTTCACTAACAGAGAAGACTATTGTTAATTATTCTCGGTGGGCACCACCACCCAGACGGCACCGGTTCAAAGCTGTTGGCCTATCATCGGTGGGTGGGCAGGTATCCTGGTATTGCAGACATTACAACCCAGTCGTGGAGATAATCACACAATATGAAAGATATTATGCCTTGTTGCATTTAGTTATTTAAAAATTTATAAAATATACCACACTTTTGTAAATAATTATTCATTACTTTGAAAATATCTTGGCCGGTTGTTCTTTCAGTGAGTGATTTACGGGAAAAAAAAAAAAGAAAAAAAATATTAATAATTGTGTCGTTTTCGACAAACCTGCAAATGCTATTGATTGGGCTTTCCCGCTAATATCTGTAGAATTGTCTACTTGCAATGCAAACAGTCGCCCCAAAATTATTAATATTTCGAACAACTTGTTCTTCAATATCATCGCACACTTCTTTTATACACCTGCTAATTGTGCTGTTCGAAAGTGGTACAGTCATTATTCTTTATTCAGCTTCCTCTCCCAAAATACTTTTCATGATTACCCGACATGCTGGTAAAATCAGACTTTCTGCATTCAGGTGAGATTTCTTTTTTTTGCCACGAATTCATCTGCTGTAAAATTCTGTACCTTGTTTTCTAGTAGAGGCCAGCAGTCGTTTAAAATATTTCATAGTTTTGGACAATAAATTCTCTCGTGTTTCGTAGAAAAATGAGGCTGCAATTTACAATTCGGAAATTGTAGATCTCTTAAAGTACCATTTATAACTGACATAAAATTATACACCAAAGTAATTCAATTCTTAACTCCAGATTCAAACCCCAACCCAACATAAACAAACAACAGTTAATTAACTTACAAAAAATACGTAAAAATCCAAATATTATAGTTCAGAAAGCTGACAAAGGTGATTCCATAGTAATTATAAACAAAAGCACATATATAGAAAAAATGGAATCTATACTCTCCGATTCAGATACATACAAACTGGATAACACATATACTATTTCCAAACATAAAAATAAGCTTGACATTATTTTAAGGAAATTAAGATCCAACAATGAAATTAATTTATACACCCTTCAACAGATTGGCATCCGAAACAATATTCTACCGCATATGTTTGGTATTGCCAAACTCCATAAACCCAACTACCCACTAAGACCCATAATATCCTTCAGCAAATCAGCTTTCACTAATTTATCTTCCTTCCTGGTCAAAATTATCTCCCCCCCTCACCAGATTTTCGAAATTTAAAGTAAACAATACCTCCCAAGCCTTTCAAAAAATAAATTCTATCACAATAACCAATGATGACATCCTAGCATCTTTTGATGTAGTCTCATTGTACACTAATGTACATTTGCCGTCAACATTACAAACCTTACGTAATTTCTTAACAGACAACAAAACCTTATCTAATCGCACTTCCCTCTCAATTAATAGCATACTAGAGCTCACAACCTTTCTATTAGATGCCAGATACTTCCGATTTCTTAATCAGATTTATCAGCCAGATTTACCTATGGCCTACCTATGGGATATGGGATTAGATTTACCTATGGCCTACCTATCTGAAATTTACCTAGCCTCCGTAGAAAATCATATATTACAACCATACCCCCCCCCCCAGATATTAAATTATTTATACGCTATGCTGACGATATCCTCTTAATAGGGCACAAATCTACAATAAATGATCTTTTCATTAAATTTAATTCCATGCATAATAGATTAAAATATACCCTGGAATTAGAAGAAAATGGACAAATTAATTTTCTAAATCTCACTATACACAGAAGCGGTACAAAACTAGGAACAAGAATTTTCAGAAAAAATACTCACACGGGCAAATACTTACACTGTGAATCGCATCACCCCCTTAACACAAAAAAAGCAGTCCTTTATAATCAAATTTACAATGCTATAAAATACAGTTCCACACATTACGACCTTATTAATGAACTACAATATCTTACAAGTAAATTCATATCTAGGAAATATCCTATTCAATTAATCAAACAAACTATTATCACAGTCCAAAATAATATTAACAACCCACCCAAACACATTTCCAATAATAATTCAAGTATTATTTCAACCAATTCCGCCGTTTATTCAAAGGTACCGATATCACCCTTACATTCTCATCTTATAATAAACTAGGTTCATTATTCAACTCATATAAAGATACACAAAATTACCACATTAGTGACATGAATAATATCATCTACTTAATAAAATGTCGAGATAACTGTAACGCTTGCTACATTGGTAGCACCACCACAAAATACGGTTCTACCAAAACATCAAACACACGTACGTACTACCACTACAATAGCTTTAAGACGGGACAGTCCAATACCGAATTAGCACCACAAGTTCAATCCCACAACCACATCCCCCTTAGTAGATTCAGCCATTCCTATTATCAAATTAAAATACAGTTTTAAAATTTTCCAATATGAAGCCCTAGTTATAGAATAGTTTCGCCGCCATTCCACTCTCCAAGTATTAAATTCCAAACTACCCTATAACATAGCACCGGTCTGGAATCTTATGCACCTGAGATTCCCACGTGTAACCACGAGCATCACGGGAACTTAGTCTTCTTAAATACACGCGTTTACTCTCATTCTACCATTGCCAACTGAAGACGTATAAATCGAAAGCCACTTGTTATGGCTATTGGCCTTCTGTTTCCAACTATATAACTTCAATTGTTTTAAATTTCAACATTGACAACCAAGGACGAAGACATGCACTTCTACTTCCTTGCATATTTTAATTCTGTTTTTAAATCCTAACTTATTCACACTAACTTAAATTTAAAATTATCATCCAATTTATTCCAACATCAACGCAGATTATAAAAAGGTGAGTACCATAATAAATTAAATTAAGCTGCAATTTACTCGGCACCATTGATTCATTCGACAATTTTAAACCACATGCTACACAAAGGTTGAGGACAATCTTGGGTATCAGCATATGAAAATCCCATCCCCAAATAATCATCATCATATTTACGATTATGTTTTCTTCTTTTTTGATGTTGATGATTGCTCGTTTTTGATTTTGTCATTTGCTTCAAGCTCGTTGTTATCAAATTGCCTCTTCTGATTTCCTTTCACTAAAAATTTATCTGCTGCTAATAACTTCTACTAAAAAAAATTCAAGTTACTTCTAGAATGTACTATTACAGTTAATTTAAAATACCAAATAACAAATTCGAATTATCTGAATATGACGTTTTAGAGATATAAAAGCACAAAAAGTACTTTTAAAACAAAGGAAATTTCTTACTGCGCTGCTTACAAGTTGCACTTATACACTGCAGAGTGCCTGGGAGAGAGACCCTCAAGTGATAAGAATGGCCGAATAAAGGTGAACAGTTCTACTTTTAGGAATCAAAAGGTGAAAAAAGGATTCAAGGTGAACAGATCTAGTACTAGGAATCAAAATGTGACGTCACATTGACTGCTGGAAGGGGCTGGGATCTGTGCTGCGTAAATAAACAATTTTTTTTATTTGAATTAATTTTAATATAAAACTTGGACATATTTATTATTTTTATTTGCATTTTCCGCGGCACACCTGATGCATACTCGCTACACACACGTTGAGAAACACTGGCTTATTAAAGTGATAAGAAAAGAAATAAGTTTTAATGGTAGTATTGAGCTTTTACGAAAAGTTCTATAGAGAGTAGGGTTTCAATTAAAAAAAATGAAAAACTTGAGAAGAACATTATTAGAGCACCTTCGCATTATTACTTGGTGATCAAAGTATTTTCGTGCTATAACCCGTGAAGAGGAATGAAAGCAACAAACCCCTTTATTTATATCGATGAAACATGAATTCATCAAATTACACTGTTGCAAAATGGTGGCAGAGTAATGATGAAGTGGGAGTTCAATATAATTCAAATACTAATTATTGTGCATGCCGAATTATTGTGCATGGATTCATGTCAAACGCCCTCTTCATTTTTAAATCTAAATTAAAAATTGGAGATTACCGTGAGGGAATGACTAGCGTTAATTTTGAGAAATGGGCCCGAGGGAACTTTTTACCAATCTGAAAGAAAAATCAATAATTGTAATGGATAGCGCCGCTTTACACAGTTCACAATTGAAGAGACCTCCAACGACATAGGCAACAAAAGCACAGATTAAAAAGTGGTTGGAAAACAATAACATTTTCTTTAGATTTGCGCAAATTTGAACTAATTGAAATTGTTAAGCAAAATGAAGGAAGTCGCATATAGGTAATCAGAGTACTTTTTAAAGGAAATGAATATTTTGTATTACATTTGCCACCATACCATTGTGATTTAATCCTATTCTATAGGAATATTCATTTTCTTTAAAAAGTACTCAGATCACCTATGTGCGGCTCTCTTCATTTACGTTGTACCAATAGAATATCACTGAGAATAGGAAAATCACGGTTGTTGGTCATATTGCTCCGTATATACACCGGTGTTCAAAGAAAGTGCATCACCCCTTAAAATTGTAATTGTCGTCTGAATAACGTAAGTATAGCAATATTTCTTACAGATTGCATCAAATAAGATTGACACGCGTAAGTGATGACGTAATATTGCATCAGCTGTTATTTTCAGCTATATAAGCACGCATTGCAAGAGTTGCAGTCATTCCTTGCCTGTGTCAGGATGGCGAGTTACGTGCAGTTGACGCCACGAAGAAAGAGTGCTATTGTTGCTTTACGTGAGGAAGGATGTTCTTTCATATTGCCTATAGAGTGCCTTGTAATCAGTCGGCAGTGAGTAGATTTCTTTCCAAACTCAAGAATACTAGTTCTGCTGATAGGAAAAAAGGAACCGGACGCAAATGAGTCTCTACGCCAAAACAGGAAGCGCTTATGCCTTAAAAACCGTAATGCTTTTTCGTCTGAACTGAAAAGAGAATGGGAAGAACATACAGAAGTGGTAGCAAGTGCAGTAACAGTCAGAAGATTCCCTCTTCAGAAATGGACTTGTAGCCCGTCGTCCTAAGAAGAAGCCCCACCACACACAAAAAATGAAAAAGGCCCTATTAATTTAGGTATAATGAGCTTGTCAAATGAACCCCCGAGCAGTGGAAGTCAGTTATTTTCTCGGATGAGAAGAAATTCAACATGCATGGCTCTGATGGGAGACAAACGATTCGCCGTAGACGTAGTGAAGAATACCATCCAGACGGTATGGTTTCGACAGTGAAATTCCCTACCAGCCAAATGATATGGGGGTGAATTTCGTATCGCGGAGTAGGTCACCTGTAGTTTATAAAATTTCCGTAAATGCTAATGGATACCTGGCTATAATGGAAGGCAAATTGCTGCTAACCATTAGAGACAATTTCAACCTCCCAAGTAACTGCATCTCTCAGAACGACTCTACTCCTTGTCATCGGGCGAAAAGTGTAAGTAGGCATTTCTGTAGTTACTTTAGCTTCATTTCTGCATTAGAGGTTCGACAGTAATGTGTTTACATTTGTTACAGGTGAAAAAAGTTGGAAGAACGGTCCATTACAACTCCTAGCTACCCAGGAAACAGCCCAGACCTGAATCCTATAGAGAACTGTTGGCATCGTGTGGAATCTGCAGTTGAAAGAAACGAAAAAAAAAAAAAAAAAAAAAAAACGACTTCTTGAACTTCAGGAAGCCATAATTCGTGTTTGGAACCACGAACTATCAGTTGATTATCTTCAGAAATTGATCTTGTCAATGCCTCGACGGTCTGCTGCTGTCAATCGGGGCCAGAGGCGGTTCAACTAAATATTAGTTTGCACCTGGTGAACTTTTCATTTTGTTTTCCATTTAAAATGATAAACTGAAGCAAATTGAGGGCTTCTGTTCAGCCGTAATTATCGTGTTTACCAAAACTGTTGTATAAAGGTTGCAAATGCTCATTTTGGAACACTTTGAGAGCATCTGACAAATATTACTCAGCTTTGCCTTAATTATTAATAAATATCTTTTGTTTATATTTCTCTTTGTGAATGTAACATACCACCACGAAAAAGAGTTACAAATGCGAAATTTTTAGGTTGCGTGTGTTCTGTGGTCGATTTGCTGTTTGCTGCGCAAAAAAACTGTAGTATCCAAGAGAAAAAACCACGCTACGTAGTCTGAGACAGACTAATTCAGCGACGTTACGAAAAAAGCTTATAAAATTTTCTCACATGCTGTAAAACAGAACATGACAAGAAGCATAAACAGTTTTGAAAACTACAGAGGTAAAATTCAACTCAGTTACTACAGAGAAAAAGAAGAATGCGTGCCTACGTGTGCATTAACTACGCTATGATGACGATGGTAAAATGATTGATAAGGAAATAAATATTATTATAATATCTTGAGACAATGGTGAATAGGATGCTGCAGACAGCTTATTCGCTGATGAATCTGTGCTTAGGGTAACTGTACCCGTGTAACAGAAACTTAAATATTTAATCTCTAAAATATAATAATAATAAGATTACGCGAAAATAAGCAAATTTGACAGTATTAAATCTGTAGCCCTGCGGGGGGTGACGTTCGTGGCTTGAGTATGAAGGGTTTATTTCAGGATTTCTGGAAACATGTTTTTCACTATCATCATCTTTGTAGTCGCTCTTTTGCCACCAATGCTGCAATGTGACTCAGTTCCAGCAATACATGTCAGCATCGGTTGCTGACATGTTCAAAGCTGCACTCATGCAATGCAGCCATGGCAATGAAGACTTGAGAGCAGTCACGTTGTCCTGGTAGAACAAAGCTCCTTTGCTGGGTTTTCCTTGGGGTTTTGTCTTGATTTGACTCAAAGGCTTAACGTGGTCTACATAATATGTCACTGTAAATGATTGTTTGGCCTTTCTGAAGGCAATCCCCTAGCAATATGCCAGCATCCCAAAAAATTAATGCCATAACTTTGCCAGCAGAAGGAATCGACTTTGCTTTCTTTAGAGGTGCACGGTGATTGATTTGTCCATCTTTCCTTATTCGCTCAGGATTTGTAATTAAATAAAGATGTTGTTGAAACTACAGTAGGCGCTCATTATAACGCGGTCGCTTTATGCTGATTCGCTATAACGCTGTTCTTATATTATAACTGTATCTCACCTGCAACGCTCTTTACCTGCATACAGATTGAATTCTTTAATTGATTTTTTTTACAGATTGAATTTTTGGCATGTTTAACAAAAAGATTTCATCTGATGTAGTGGATAGCATGAGAATGAATAGCAAAACAGCATTAAAACGTTTCCCACGCTCAGTAAAATTTTCTCCCACGCTAATTTAATTGCAGTCTAGTGACTTGTTATGTAGTTTCGAGATCATCATTTGAAAAATGTATCAAGGAATATGCAGTATTGCTTGTAATATTTGCGTTATATGCATTTAAACAAAGTCTAGTCTGTAACGGACAGTTTACTCGAACATGGTACCATAATTAATGCAACACAGTTAAAAGGCAACGACGTCTGGACGACGTACGAAGGCTCCAAAGGTAAGAAAACGATTGAGTTTAAAAATTAAATTAGACATTTTGAAGCGAATCGATTCTGATCAATAAGACGATGTAACCCAGGGAGAAGCTGCAAGTACAGATCAAGAAGGAGCTGAAACTTTCAAAAAAGAACTTCTTAAACAGTGACAAATGGGCCTGGAGTACTGGGGTCCATAGTTTCAAATACATATATATATATACACAGTTATGCCCAGTTAATTTATTAAAGTACAAATAAAATAAAATATAAGTACAAAATTCAGTAGCTTTCGGAACACGTGTCCCTTTATCAACTGACAAATTTGAATACATTACAAGCAAAGTGTGGCACGTTACTCATGCGTCATTGTTGTAGCACGGACGTGTGCTGCCTTACGCCAGTGATCATCCATCAATAAAACGGTTGTCTCTAGGATGGGATGTATACGCATGCCTTTCTGGCGATTTAATGCCTTAGGGTTGTTTATTATGTTTAGTGACTCTAGCCATAGGCGGTGGCGAAAGTGTCGCGCCTGGTCCACTATCTCAAAGTCGCGCTTGGGGTCAAGATCGTGGTTGGTAGCCCAAAAATGTTCTGCGAGCACGGGCTGGTCAGTTTCGGCAAGCCGGATTGCTCTGTCGTGTTCCGTGAGGCGATCCTGGAGACGTCTCGATGTCTCACCTACGTAGCAACTGTTACAGGCCCTACAGGTGATACGGTACACTACATTGCTGCGTAAGACAGGTGTGACAGGGGTCTTCACACTGGAGACAAGTGAACGTAGGCTCTTACCGGGTAATTGCACACATTTGATGTTGTAACTTCTCAGGATCTTCGAGATACGTCCTGACACTCCTGGATAGTACGGAATGTAGGCAGACGATATGCCGACTTGCTTCGGAGGTCTTGGGTTGGAAGTAAGTTCTTCTGCCTGTAACAAGCATCTGTTAAGTACATGGGATGGATAACCGCATCTGGTTAGGTCCGCCTTCACACGGGAGATCTCGTTACGTCTAATTGTGTCGGTGCTGGAATGGCTCCAGGCCCTGGAGAATAGGGTGCGGGCAGTGCTATTGAGATGGCTTGGAGCGTGGCCGGACCCGTAGTTGGTGAATTGACCGCACCACATGGGTTTGCGGTATACTGAGGTCTCTAGACTTGGGCCTACGCGATGCACTAGCACGTCCAGAAACGGGAGCGAACCGTCCACCTCTGATTCTACGGTAAACTTGATGAAATTGGATAGAGAGTTGAGGTGTTCTAGTAGTACCGTTTCAGAACCACGTGGTATTATGGTAAAAATATCGTCGACGTATCTACACCACGTTGTAATAGGTGTAGGTGGGTTCTGGTGTATCTGCTCCTCTAGATCTTCCATGGCGATGTTAGCTACTACGGAACTGACAGGGGCACCCATAGCAGTGCCATGTACTTGTTTGTAGAGTGAGTCTTCAAAGGTGAAGATGCTGCTAGAGAGGCATAGGTTGAGGGCGGTACAGATGTCGTCAGTGGATAGTGACGTCCTGGATTGGAGGCTTAAGTCGCTCTCAAGGAGCCTTCTGGCGCAGTGCACGGCTTGTTGGACGGGAATCGAGGTGAATAAAGAAACCACGTCAAATGATGCCATGACAGAGTTGTCAGGGATTGAAATGTCCTTAATGATGTTAATAAATTCACTGCTGTTTTTAACGGTGTGAGATGTATTACCTATAAGAGGCGAGAATTACCTATAAACCGGGTATTCCTCTCAGACCTATAGTGTCTTGCTGCAGTGCCCCAACGTATGAACTGTCCAAACACATCGCGAGCCTCCTCTCGCCTCTTATAGGTAATACATCTCACACCGTTAAAAACAGCAGTGAATTTATTAACATCATTAAGGACATTTCAATCCCTGACAACTCTGTCATGGCATCATTTGACGTGGTTTCTTTATTCACCTCGATTCCCGTCCAACAGGCCGTGCACTGCGCCAGAAGGCTCCTTTAGAGCGACTTAAGCCTCCAATCCAGGACGTCACTATCCACTGATGACATCTGTACCGCCCTCAACCTATGCCTCTCTAGCAGCATCTTCACCTTTGAAGACTCACTCTACAAACAAGTACATGGCACTGCTATGGGTGCCCCTGTCAGTTCCGTAGTAGCTAACACCGCCATGGAAGATCTAGAGGAGCAGATACACCAGAACCCACCTACACCTATTACAACGTGGTGTAGATACGTCGACGATATTTTTACCATAATACCACGTGGTTCTGAAACGGTACTACTAGAACACCTCAACTCTCTATCCAATTTCATCAAGTTTACCGTAGAATCAGAGGTGGACGGTTCGCTCCCGTTTCTGGACGTGCTAGTGCATCGCGTAGGCCCAAGTCTAGAGACCTCAGTATACCGCAAACCCATGTGGTGCGGTCAATTCACCAACTACGGGTCCGGCCACGCTCCAAGCCATCTCAATAGCACTGCCCGCACCCTATTCTCCAGGGCCTGGAGCCATTCCAGCACCGACACAATTAGACGTAACGAGATCTCCCGTGTGAAGGCGGACCTAACCAGATGCGGTTATCCATCCCATGTACTTAACAGATGCTTGTTACAGGCAGAAGAACTTACTTCCAACCCAAGACCTCCGAAGCAAGTCGGCATATCGTCTGCCTACATTCCGTACTATCCAGGAGTGTCAGGACGTATCTCGAAGATCCTGAGAAGTTACAACATCAAATGTGTGCAATTACCCGGTAAGAGCCTACGTTCACTTGTCTCCAGTGTGAAGACCCCTGTCACACCTGTCTTACGCAGCAATGTAGTGTACCGTATCACCTGTAGGGCCTGTAACAGTTGCTACGTAGGTGAGACATCGAGACGTCTCCAGGATCGCCTCACGGAACACGACAGAGCAATCCGGCTTGCCGAAACTGACCAGTCCGTGCTCGCAGAACATTTTTGGGCTACCAACCACGATCTTGACCCCAAGCGCGACTTTGAGATAGTGGACCAGGCGCGACACTTTCGCCACCGCCTATGGCTAGAGTCACTAAACATAATAAACAACCCTAAGGCATTAAATCGCCAGAAAGGCATGCGTATACATCCCATCCTAGAGACAACCGTTTTATTGATGGATTATCACTGGCGTAAGGCAGCACACGTCCGTGCTACAACAATGACGCATGAGTAACGTGCCACACTTTGCTTGTAATGTATTCAAATTTGTCAGTTGATAAAGGGACACGTGTTCCGAAAGCTACTGAATTTTGTACTTATATTTTATTTTATTTGTACTTTAATAAATTAACTGGGCATAACTGTGTATATATATATATATATATATATGTATTTGAAACTTCTTAAACATTGCTGGTCATTTTAAATTAAAAACCCTTTTAGTTTATCATTCGAAAAATCCAAGGGCTCTTAAAGGTGTTACTAAATCAAACCTACCTGTAATTTGGAAGGCAAATAAAAAGCTTGAGTAACCGGACCTTCCTTCGTTGATTGGTACTCTGAATTCTCTTGTCCCGCAGTGGAAAGAAATTGTGCGAAAAATACCCTTGATTACAAAGAAATTCTGATTATGGAAAACGTGCCAGGACATACAAGCAAAAAGAGAGCTTAGAAGACTTGAACAATCATATAAAAATATTTTACATGCCTCCAAATACTACATCTCTGACCCAACCAATGGACCAAGGTGTTATTTCCACATTGTAGCTTACTACGTAAGGAACACCTTTTCCCAAGCTATTAAATCCATCAACACTGATGAAAATATACCTAGCCTAAACGAGTTTTGGAAATCCTACAACATTAAAACTACCATCTACAACACTTCAAATACCTGGAATGAAGTGACTCTAAAAGCCATGAATGGTATTTGGAGGAAGGATTGTATAAAGCATTATCAAGAATCTGATGATTCGGTTGAAAAACTTAAAGCGAATTGTTGATCTCGGAAAAGAAGCACGTTTGGATAAAATTGCGATGACGACGTACAACCGATGATCGACAACGACAGGGGTAGTCTAATTAATTAGCATTAGCATACACAAGATGCAAGAAAGAAAGCCAAAAAAAAAAAAAAAAACTTCCCACTTCACTGTCCATTCATTCAAAATGTTTGTCTAGCTCTGCCTTGAATTTATTTAAGCTATCAACTTCCACAACAACAGATCGAAGTTTGTTCCAGCAATCAACTACCCACTGGCTAAAGGCAAAATTTCGCACATCTGTTCTACAACTGTCTTTCCTCTGTTTCAGTCTGTCGCCGCATGTTTGTTATATCAGCAAGAGGAACAATCCCATCAGCATTGAGCCTGCTCAATCCATTCAAAACTTTATACACCTCAATCAGATCACCTCGAAGGTGCCTAGTCTCCAGACACTGTAATTTGCAAAACTTAAGCCATTTTTCGTAAGAGCAACATTTTGTTTCATTCACTAGTCGTGTTGCCCTTCTCTGTACTTGTTCCAACAGCTGTACATCCTTCTTAAAATGACGCCTCCAGACCTCTATACAGTACTCAAGATGTAGCCTGAGTACAAGGGCCTTATACAAGGGGATAATCAATTCCTTACACAAGGGGATAATCACGTCCTTATCCATGCTCGCAAAATTCCTGTATTTTATTGACAAGATCCCATGAAATACTCTTTGCAACCTCTCTCCACAGCTCAGAAAACTTCATATCTGGCTGCACAATTACCACCAGGTCTCTTTCATTCTCCACTACGGTGAGTGTAACACCACCCAGTTGGTATATTTCTCTGGGGTTACTGCTACCCATTTGCATTTGTCAATGTTAAACTTCAATTGCCACTTCTCAGCAAATCTGCCCAATTTTTCCATATCCAGTGGCAGCAGCATACTTTAATTACTGTTATTAACAACCCTGCCAACCTTTTATTGTATCATCTGCATACTTTGACATTAAGCTTCATAGACCTTCATCAATATCATTGATAAATATACATGTACAAAGCAATAATGGGCCCAACACCGAACCCTGAGGGGCACCACTAATACATGGTGCACGAAGATCCATTGATTACCACTCTCTCTCTCTCTCTCTCTCTCTCTCTCTCTCTCTCTCTCTCTCTCTCTCTTCTACCACTCAACAATCCTTTTATTCATTGTAGCAACTTGCCCTTAATGCCATACCGTTCCAATTTGAACAGCAGTCTTCCATCTGCAACAGTATCAAAAGCTTTCCTGAAATCCAAGTACTGTATATGATATCAAAATTATTTTTTGCATCCAGTTCCTTTGTGACCACGTCCTAGTATCCAATCAAATTGGTAAGACAAGACTTCCCCTTAACAAACTCATGCTGTGTCTGAATTATTACTGCTGTCTTGTCTATATGATCCTGCAATGAATGGCGACTCCGTTATTTTCCCTGGAAGAGAAGTCAAGCTAACAGGTCTATAATTATTCCTGTCACCATTTGATCCTCCCTTTGTGAATTGGAGATATATTTGCACATCTCCAGTCCATGGGGACTTCCCCTGACTCCAAGGATTCTCTCATGATTATGGCTAAGGGTTTGCCAATTTCCTTTTCCACCTCCTTTCATATAGCTGGATAGATCCCATCCACCCCAAGCGCCTTTCTTATGTTTAACTTCAACAATTTCTCTTCCACTTTGCTCTCAGTTATTACAAAATCATTTAACTCCCTATTAGAATTTGATAAACATCTAGCCCTCTCCTCCTTGAATAATTCCTCATGTGTGAATGTAGCTGCAAAATACTCATTTAGTTTGGCAGCTATTTGAGAATGATAATCTACAATTAAACTATTGATATCAAGTGGACCAATCTGATTCATCCTCTTCCCTTTAGAATTTATAAAAGTAAAGAAGTCTTTGCTGTTTTTCTTTCCATCCTTTGCCAAAAATGTCTCACAATCTGCCTTCGCTTGCCTAACCTTCTTTCTGGCTTGATTACAGATTAGCTTATATCTACCATCGGCTTCTGTGTTAATTTATATGCATATAATTTATATGCATCCCATGATTTTTCTTCTCTGCCACAAGTCTCATTAGTTCATCTGACGTCCATTTGGGCCTAAACCTAGAACAGTATTTCTTAGTTTGAACAAAAAGCCTAGTAGCTTCCAAAATTACTTCCTTGAATGCCTCCCATTTAGAATTTCGTGTTGGTCACATCATCAGTTGATCTCACCTTATAGAACTTAACAACCGTCTGAGACCACTGTGGTCACCTTTACGAAAGCAAAATCTCTTCCCTTTACCCTCGATGGTAGTTACATCTTTAAGTAAATCCCACATCAATAGACTGTGATCACTGCTGATAAATAGATTAAGAGTAATTACTCCCTCTTGTTGCCTCTCTAACATGCTGCAGTAGAAAGTAGTTATCCAATAAATCCACAAAAGCCTTCGTAGTGTGCAAGTGACCAACACAAGTTCCAATCTATATCTGGGAAGTTAAAATCCCCATTATAAGACACTCTGATTTACTGGCCCACTCAATTTTTCTGTATAATTGTTCATTATACTCATCAAAGTCATTAGGCCTATAACAAACTGCTACCCTCAGTCTTGCTTTCCTTGTGCTTCTGTCATACCAAACTGATTCAACATTGTACTGTCCATCTATGGCAACTGGATGCACTTCCTTAGCTTTTTTGTGTTTCTTAACTAAGAGCATAACCCTTCCTCCCTTCATATCCTGTCTATCCTTTCTGTACACATTGTATTCCCGAAATTCAAATTCTGCATTCGTTATATCTGTGTGACACCACGTCTCTGATATCTCAACAGTATCTGCCTTTGATGCCTTGATCAGCACTTCAAATTCATCAAATTTATTTATTACACTCCTAGCATTGATGAACATATAAGTATACATGCACCTGTTCCTACTCTTAGTTACTCTAACGCAGCCCATGTATTTACTTGTTTCATGATTCCCAACATTTCCTGAAATGCATAGCAACTTGCTTTCAGTGCTGCTGCTCATTCCAATAGAAGCAATATAAGAATCATTTCCATCTTTGCCTGCGGCTACTGTCAATCTATCAGTCTATCAATTTTTCGCAGACCACGCTGCGAAAAATTCTACCCCATGAACCTTGCACCATCCCTCCAGTGCCGAATTTATTGACAAGGCTCTCATCAAATACTCCCTCATATCGTGTCTGGGCAGAATTGCAGACACTTTCAAATTTAACCCTAACTCACGACTTTTTTTCAACATTGACCTGTACTTGTTAAGTAAATCTGCAGATCTCCTACTCTTAATGTCATTGTGCCAACGTGTACAACAATATCACCCTTTGTGCTCTTAAAAGATGATATCTGCTCTACAAGATCATCAACTTTTGCCCCTGGTCCTATTCCATCTAGCCTTTTTACATAATATATTACCCATCTCCCTGCAATAGAGTCACCAACAATTACTAACCGCTGTGGGACCAGCGTTTTCTGCCACTTGAAGGTTGGCGCTGTGTTGTCTGGTGCATAAGTGTGAGCTCTGCATTTAGTTGGGTATCTGAGAGCTTGATGGTCCCCTCAATTTAATCCCTTTGAGAACATCCACCCGAATCTTTAAGCTTTCATAGACGCCCATCAGAAATCTGAGTTGGCGAAAATTTCTTCACATTCTGTGCACTTAGCACACACAAAGACGTTCTCCATGGCTAGATCATGTCCTGTTCGAAATAGTTGCGCAACCATGTCACATTTTGTACATTTCACAATTTTTAGGCTGTGATGCTTTGGTGAATCCGTTTTTTCCTTCGGTTTTTCCCCCAAACCACAGTACTTTTGCTACTCTGTGCACGTGGCTTTACGCCTCTAGTCTGCAGCATGATTTCCGTTTAAATACAATTTAATTAACAATAAAAATTAATAAGATTTATAAATTTAATTGATTAATTGCCAATACTATACTAAGCTCACTGTATTAGGAATCCGTTAGCTCTGTTTGAAGTTTGAATCCGTTAGCTCTGTTTGAAGTCTCTGTTTGAAAACTACAAAACACTCAAGCAAAGATTACGCTATTAAGTTCGAAATACAAAATCTCTATCTAATTTCAAAATAAACTAAGTATTGTAACTAGGAATATAAAGCTACTTCTAGAAAATAAATTAGTATACGCCATTGAAGTCAATAAAACGTGAAAAATTTTAAAAAACTTCTCTATTAGCTGGAGCTGTAAAAACTTCGCCCACGCAGAGCTGCTTTCCTTCCCGACTTCTCTTTACTGTACATAGTCATAATGAAAAACTCATGAAAAGAACAAAAGAACAAGAGCATGCAACTGAGGGAGATGACCAAGATCCTATAGATGAAGAACCGATAAATTCGCTGACTCTAAATGGACTTAGTCAAGATTTTGAACACTTTGAAAAAATGTGTGATTATTTCCTGGAGAACGACCCTGATATGGAACGAAGTTCCAAGGTAATAAGAAATTGAAAGACAGAAATGAATCCCTACATGATTTTGTACAACTAGAGGAAAAGGGGCAAAGTACAGCCCAAAATCGACACACATTTTTCAGTCTAAAGATACGAAAACTCGACAGCCTAAGGCCGTCAGATTAATAAATTCATGATTTCACTTAGCATTTTAAGTTTAATTTTGACATGTAATGTAGTTACTTACCACATAATCATATACTTAAATAATATAGAATATTTTATATGTACAATTTTTTGTATATTAAATATTTTGACTGAGATTTGTGCGTCGTTTCACTGCCGTTTATTATTGATTAGGAAATATCCTATGGCATAGACCGCAACTCACAAATACATCCGTTATACTAAGGGAATACGGCGCTCGCTTAGAGCTGGGGTTTTTTTTTTTTTTTTTTTCTTCAGGAACAAGTCTCTGTTTGAAAACTACAAAACACTCAAGCAAAGATATTGCAATACCATTTACCTCCCTCGCCACTCCTCTTTGGACCAGAACACCTGGAGGCGTCTGGTCCAAACTGAAGAAACGAGAGATCCATGGGGCATAGTCTACAAGATCACCGCGCAGAAGCTCGGCACTGCGGACATAATAAATTCTATAACAGAACAGGACACCCTGGAAACTACCTCCTGGTTGGACACAATGGGAAAGATACTCAATCAAATCATCATAAAGGATAACCCAGACAACAATTATCACCAACAATGCATCATAATTGCAAAAAAATCTACATGTCCCCATGGGCAGGGAGGAAGATATTTCCCAACAGGAGGTCTCTGATACCATCCAAAAGATCAAATGTGGCAAGGCTCTTGGTCTTGACCAGATAAGGCGAAACAATTCAACGCTTTGGTCGCTTTCTCCCAACTTACTTCAAGATCTTTTTAATACCTGCCTTCTCGAAGGTACCTTCCCAGCCCGCGGAAGCAAGCAAACGCTTGCTTAATACCAAAATATTCCTCTTCTTCCACCGGAGCCTTGAATTCCTACCAACCGATTGTCTTCCTACCCATTCTAGTAAGGGCCTTGAGCGCTTGCTGCTAGCCAGGCGATTACCTATCTATTAAAACAAGCGATTCAGTTTCCGGGAGTGCATGACAGCCCGAGGCTTAACCGACCAAGACACCTTGAACTGCACTTTAAGGCGGGAAAAAATTCCTAACAAGAAATAACTTGTAGGCTGAGGAAACCCATTGTAAATGGAACCACTCCTCCTGAAGAAGATTCAGTTTCCCCTACCAATATAGGTTAAAACCAAAATGCTCCACTATTGACACAATCCAGAGCATTTGCAATGCAAAAGAGCGATCGCACTCTAAATATATGATAGCTCTCTTTATAGATTTCAATGGGGCCTTTGACTCTTGTCATGAGACGGGTTACAGCTACCGAATTTTCCCCTAAGTTCTACAAATGCTTTCATGATCACATACTTAAATATGATTATGAAAGCAGTTGTAGAACTTAGGAGAAAATTATACTGGGTCAATCAGGGTGAAACCCAGGAACTGGATCTCTTCAACGATAGCCTTTGCATCTGTGGTGTCGTGGAAGAGTGGAGTCACATCATGTTCAACTGTGTTGCCTACTTAGACCTCAGACAACAACTTCTTCTGGAGAGAGAACTACAAAACCTGAAACCTGTTCACTCCCTAATTGAAACAGACAGCCTTCTTTGCAATTTCTCATTCCGCTACAGGCACCGGCGAGGTGATCTGATAGAGGTGTATAAGGCTTTGAATGGTTTGAGCATGCTCAATGCCAATGGGATTCTTCATCTTTCTCAGAATAATCACCTCAGAGGGCATCAATTCAAATTGAGGAAGGACGGATGTCGGATAGATGTGCGGAAATTTGCCTTTGGCCAGCGGGTGGTTGGTTGGTGGAACCGACTTCCATCACTTGTTGTTGAAGTTGATAGCCTAAACAAATTTAAAGCTCAACTGGACAGGTATTTCGAACGAACGGAGGGGTGAAATGGGAGAGGGTTTTTTTTTTTTTTTTTTTTGGCTGATGCTGAATAAGCTTGCTTTCTTGCATCATATGCCTCTACTAATGCTAATGCTAATAATCTTTTAATATTAAACCCCAAATCTCCTTCGAAGGGACCAAACGTCTCGCAGACGAAAAGTTTGGTCCCTTTGAAGGAGATTTGGGTTTTAATAATAAAAGATTACGCATTTTAAAATAAGGTTTATTTTTGACGGAAATGTGCTCAGTCTTCTTTAGTGCGAGGGTTATCTGATGTCTGGGGCTGGTTGATATCGGCATGTTCCGGTACATGTGTGGATAATAAAAGGGCGTCGAATTGTTAGACCATGATGCACTATTAAGAACATTAACGAGTATTATTCTGTAGTAAACGGGAACTTCATCCCGCAGTGTCCAGAGTAGACTGTTTATTGCACATTCCTTCTTGGGGCAGTGATATAGTTGGCAGGCTGTACACTTGCTTTTAGTGCAATACTAGGAGCATAAATAAATTTTACGAATTGGAAGCATTGGTTCTTCTTTTGATGCCAATCACCATGTTGTACCTTGCTCTCTCTCTGTCTTGGGCGAGATGAAAAAGATCCTCAGCAGATCAGCCGGTCCAGTTGCAGATGTTTTTCTACTTTGAAAGTTTCCTCCTCCTCCTCCTCACTTTCCCTCTTTTATTACTTGGAGCAGTTTATATTTCTTATTTCTAAGTATGTGTCCCAGGTAGGCAATTTTCCTTCCTTCACTAAACTCAACAATTCACGTTTTCTTCCAGCTCTTTTCAAGACTTCGACGTTGGTGATTCCGTCTAACCAAGATATTTTTAGCATGCGTCTGTAGATCCACATTTTAAAGGCCTCTGTTTCGTTCATGCTAGATGTTTACAGAGTCCAGGTTTCAACCCCCTATAATAGTATGGACCACACATAGCATCTAACAAA
This sequence comes from Mastigoproctus giganteus, assembly GCF_048544385.1. Taxonomy (NCBI): domain Eukaryota; kingdom Metazoa; phylum Arthropoda; class Arachnida; order Uropygi; family Thelyphonidae; genus Mastigoproctus; species Mastigoproctus giganteus. The sequence goes on from NC_143584.1 coordinate 86,965,297, forward strand.
TTTCAGTCTGATTGACAGATCAGACAAATATATCTAGAGCTTTGTTACACAGCAAAATACGTATATTATAGAGGTATAACAGAAACACGGTGTTACTCAAAATAGGGAATGCGAATTCGGAATTTGTTGAGTATAATGTGTACAGAAAGGAAGGGGGTGTTTGCTGTTGGTATTAGTAGTGGTATTGGCATAGGATACAAAAAAAAAAACGAAAGCAAGCTTATGCAGCATCAGCCAAAAACTTCCCATTTCACCTATCCATTCCCTTCAATTGTTTGTCTATTATCATCGAGGGCACTCTGGTCGCGAAATAGAACAGTCGGTGGATTTTTGGCTGCTGTAAAGGGATAGGTATTTACTTAGTTTTACCATATTATTTACCATATTTACCATTTTACCATTTATCATAATTATCATACCACGTGTTTTACAAAGATATTAAATAAGTTTAGTAGCGTTCGTTAGTTTCTTATTTTGAATTTAACTAGTGATTTTTGGAAGTTACGGACTCCCGGTGTTGGCACCAATATTGTTGAACTAGCCGCCATATTGTAGTCGATAAGAAATAACGAAATGTATATATCTCGAACTGATAGCGTAAGGTATAACGTAACGTAAAACTAGATAACGTAATAGGAAGCACATTAGGAATCTGTTAGCTTAGTATAATATTATCAATTAATCAAAATATTTATTAATCTTATTAAATTTCATTATTAATTAAACTGTATTTAAACGGAAATCATGACGGAGACTAGAGCTGCGAAGCAAAGATCACAGACTAGGGAGAGTACTGTGACTCGGGGGAGAAACGAAGGGGGCGGAATGTTTGCTGAACTTTCTAAAACAGGACACGATCTAGCCAAGGAAGATGTCTTTGCGTGTGATAGATGTCTAGAGTGTTAAGAAATTAGGTGCCAACTCAGCATTCTGATGGGCGTCTATGAGAGCTTGAGGTGTAGGGTAAATGCCCTCGAACAAATTAATATGAGGGGCCCATCAAGCTCTCTGCTGCCCAGCTCAACGGAAGAGCTGACTTCTGTGTATCAGGCAATACAGAGGCATTCTCCAAGGTAGAATGCGCCGGTCCCAAAGGAACTAGTTATTGTTGGTGATTCTATTGTCAGGGAGACGGGGGTATATACTATGCAAGAAGGATAGGTGGAACAGGACTAGGGTGTGTCTGCTAGGGGCAGAAGTTGATGACGTTGTAAAGCAGATATCATCTTTTAAGGGCACAAAAGGTGATTTTGTTGTACACGTTGGAACTAATGACATTAAGAGTAACAGATCTGTAGGTTTACTCAACAAGCAGGTCAATGTAGAAAAAAAGTCGCGAGTTAAGGTTGAATGTGAAATGTCTGCAATTCTGGCCATACACGATAGGAGGAAGTATATGATGAGAGCCTTGTCGATCAATTCAGCCCTGGAGAGTGTGTAAGACTCAAGGGGTAGAATTTTTTCAGCCTGGTCTGTACTTGTTGACAGAAGAGACTGCTTCTACAGGGATGGGGTATACTTAAATAGAAAGGGTGCAAGAATATTTCCTGATGTTCTCGAGGCAGTGTTAATTGGATCGGAAAACTGCTAGCTTGGGGGGGGGGATACACAGAATAAAAGGTTAACAGTAGTCAGAGGCAAAAGTGATTCTTGCACTGCTGCTATTAGAATGAACAGCAGCATGGAAATCAAGGCAATGGAGAATTCCAGGACTGGTGTGAGTCATAGTGGAACAAATAAATACATTGGCTATGTTAGGGCTGAGCTGGACAGGCATTTAGAACGAATGGAGGGGTAAAATGGGAGTTTTTTTTTTTTTTTTTTTTGGCTGATGCTTCATAAGCTTGCTTTCTTGCATCTACTAATGCTAATATATAGAGCTTTGTTACACAGCATTGGTTAAGTTACAAAATGCGGATATTATAGAGATAAAACAGAAACACGGTGTTACTCAAAATACTAATGTATTAGCATTAGTATTAGTAGTGGCATAGGATACAAAAAAAAAAAAAAAAAAAACGAAAGCAAGTTTATGCAGCATCAGCCAAAAAAAAAACAAAACAAAAAAACAATTTCACTATCCATTCCCTCCAATAATTTGTCTAGTTCTTCCTTCAATTTATTTAATCTATCAACTTCCACTACAACAGATGCAAGTTCGTTACAGCCATCAACCACTCACTTGCTAAAGACAAACTTTCCCACATCTATTCTGCAACTGTCTCTCCTCAATTAGAATTTATGCCCCTCAGTTACATAATCTGAGCAAGAGGAAGACTCCCATTAGCAGTGACCTTGCCCATTCAAAGCCTTATACACCTCAATCAAATCACCTCGCAGGTGCCTAGTCTCCAGAATGTGCAATTTGCAGAACTTGAGCCTTTCTTGGTAAGAGCACCCTCCGGTCCCCTAACCAATCTTGTTGCTCTTCACTGTAGTTCTGGGATAACCACGTCCTTATTCCTGCTAACTAAATTCCTGTATATTATTGACAAAACGCCATGAGCTCTCCTGGCAGCCTGTCTGCACTGCTCAGGGAACTTCATATCTGACTGCACAATTACCCCATGTCCTTTTCATTTTCGACTGCCCTGAGTGGAGTACCACACAGTTGGTACATTACTCTGAGGGTTACTGCTACCCATATGCAGTACTTTGCATTTTTCAATGTTAAAATTCAATTGCCATTTATCAGCCCATCTGCCTAACTTTTCTAGATCCTGTTGCAGTAGTATACCGTCATTCCTGTCATTAACCACCCTGCCAACCTTTGTATCATATTTGCAAACTTGACGCAAAGTATGAAACATATAGATTTTGTTGCAGTACACTCAACTGCAATGGGTTGCCAGTATAATGTTGAGGTAGTTTGGTGTGACATAATCATTAGGAACACAACTAAATTATTGTTTTTCCCTAGTCATTATTTAGCAGTGTGCTATTTTGAATACTTCCCCTTAATGAGCCCAAGATATGCCTTCATTATAGTCGCGTCTCTTAAAATTGAAATCTGTAATGTCTGTCCCTTCTAAGCCTCCATCTCATCACGGCACTAAGTAATATAGAAGAAGAAGAAGAAGAAGAACTCTTTCTAATACTCCCAAAGGTATTAGAACTAACAATGAGAGAAGGAAAAAACACCCCTCTTTATAACATCGGATCAAATTCGATGTTATGAAATCTAAAGAATACTACTGTCACTTTGTTTTTTATCACACCTACACTTAAGGTATTACTGTAGATTGTAATACCTTTCGTGTTTGAGATTTTCAAAAAAAAAAAAAAAAAACATAATAATAATAAATAACTTGAACTTAGTTAGTGTAAAACTCTTCATAGCCTCTGTGATTATCTTTCTTGAATTCCTCTCATTTGGTATTTACATTTCTTAAACTTTACTGGTCCTTCTGAAAAGAGTTTAAGAAATTGTCTGACTCCACTGTAACCATGATAGGTTTTAAAGAGACCCATCCCTATAATAATAAAAAGAATGCCTTTTTTTATAACTCTATAATAATTAAAGCTGAATGATTAACCGAATACTACTTTAGCCTCTCCCTTCTCAAAAATTCTAGAATTAAAAACCAAGAATTATTAAATTATAACTATTGCCACCTAGTGGTTCCTTTATCCAAGATTCTTAATACGTGATGGGGTAGACTAATAGTGCCACTACAAACGAATGGGTTTTGGCAATACTTAGAATTTAATAAATTATAGAGCATCTATTATACTAATTCGCAAAGGAAGGGACACTTGTATCTCACGACTTATTACCTGAATTTAGGCCACACAATATGTAAATCGGCACGTGAACGTACTTTTAGCTTCATAATACACCGAATAAAAGATCGCATAGAACCGTGTAAATGTAAACTCAGCACGCTGTGATATCAGAGTAGAGTGAGTAATGGATCAGTTAACGAACTGCCAAGCAACCCTTGTTGTACTTTGGGGGTGCTGGAACATCGCTGTACAGTGGCGGACAAAAAAAAAAAAACTGCATCGCTTGTAAATTTTGCAAATAACGCTGCTTTGTGGGTCGCAGAAATGTTCGAAATGCATTTATTAGGTGGGATATATATCTCTATGAATGAAATCCAATAAAAAGACTTCTCATGATGTACCTAATTGCCATAAATATCTTCCCAAAGGGTAAAATGCGTAATTAATGGAAATATGAGAAATCGTGCAAATGGAAATCATAACCAAACATACATCTTATTGCATGTACGTAGAGTTAATCAACTTCTGGATATACGGTTGCCCAATTTCGTGGTACCACACCCTTACAACGCTGTCCTGCAGCTGAATCTTACTTGTTGGCTTCTTCTGAGCAATTTTAGACGACATTATGTACCAGAAATTTTTAATAAGGTTCAAATCTGTAATGTTGCCGTGCCAATCCAACACTGTAATCCCAGCATTTCTGAGGTATGATTGCATCGTAAGGAGGGAAAACATTGGTGTAAGTATGTTTTAAGCCTTGTGAGATAAGAAGACAAAATCATTAAATCTAAATTGCATAAAACTTACCAATTTTGCTGTGTAGCAAGGTGCTGATTCCTGTTGAAAAATGCAGTTTTGGACGCCTTTGTGGTGATCCCTAATAACGAGTTTCAGGCGTTCCTCCAAGATAGCAGTGTAGGTGTCTGCATTCACCGTTCCGTTAATAAACTTAATTCACCCCACCTCTTTGCTTGTTATGCATCCCCAGACCATCTGACCAGCGGGAAACTTTACAGTCGGTGTTATGCAATCAGGATGGTATGCCTCCGATTTTCATCTTCTGACATATTGCTTTCCATCCGAGCCATGCAGGTTGAATTTGACTTTGCTACTGATGACTGCAGGACTTATTGGATGTTACATTTAATCTAAGCTGTTTATAAGGTTTGTGTCTGTTTTCTGGGCTAAAATGCTTGTGTAAAGTTTTGTCGGTTGAATGATACTAGTCTAGTGTGTTGTTTTTTTTGGGGGATTATTATCCTTAATTATTTTCTTTGACCTTGTATATAACATTACATTTTTTTGTTTTTGATATTTATGTTTTTGATATTTTTAAAGTTAACGAGATTACTTGCATTGCTTACTTTGAAACCTCAAAGTATGATCTGTTTACCTCAATCTGTTGAGGTTAATCTTGTGTACAGTATTTAAATTTTATATAGTTGTATAAGATTTTTTTTTCTCACTATTTTTGGCTAATGTCTTTGGCTCGAACTTTGGTAGGCTCTCGGCGTCCCTCTATTCTGCTGCCGCCATTTGGTAGCCCCTGGTCTACCTTCCCGTGGTGGTGGCGCGTTTCCGACCTGCTCATTCCGGGTAGCCAAACAGCCAGTTTATTTCTGACCATTTCTGTAGAGTGCTGTACCTTAAAAGTGAAACGAGGCGGAGATGGACTAACGTTCGAGGTGCCGCCCTACATACATACATACATACATACATACATACATGCAGGTTGAATTTCGATTCGTGAGAAAAGATGACGAAGTCCCATTGCTCTTTTTTCCACGAAACATGCGTTTTAGGCCAAGTATCGCTTCTTCCTCATCTGTTGGGTCAACAAAGGCTCCTTCTTGGGGTATAGGCATGTAGAATGTGGTCTACATGTCGATAGGCATGTAGACCACATTCCGAACGGCGTCTTTGGATAGTTCGTGCACTTGTTTCAACACCAAATGCCATCTCAAAGTCCAGTTTTACATCAGGAGCATTAGCAGGGCGATTACGAAGGCATAGCCGTTTCAAATATCGATCTTGGGAAGGCGTAGTCACTCTCTTACGGCCTGATCCAGGTCTTCTCTTCACATCACCGGTTTAACGCTTTAATTTCTGTACCCGGGATACTGTTGACTGGCGGCAGTCTATTTTATCAGGGACAGCACGCGTAGAAAGCCCTTCCTGAGACAGAGCAACAGCTACACTTTTTTTTTTCCTGGTGTCAACTGAACATAAGGAGCCATTCTTACACCTCTGCAAAACAGGGTACTATGAGCGTGTATACCCTTACTTTTTTTGAGGTGATGCAGTTTTTTTGCCCGCCACTGTATATCTTTAATAAAACTTTCGTTCACACAGGTATAATGATTAAACATGATTAATATTAAAAGACTCCCATGTTTTAGATTCTATGTTCATATTGAAAGGTAGTTGTCATTTATTTAGTCTTTGCACAGTGATCTCGTGGCTCGATATAAAAATTGCCGTAAGCCTAAATTTTCAACAAGATTAAAAAAAAAAACCGAACTGAAAACGAATATATTTTATCGTGATATCAGCAACAGTTGTAGAAAATCTATTGAATCAGCATATTACTCAGACACTGTCATGCAGAATTTTGAAAACTCGATACTATGATAGCAAAGGGTGATAAGCATAAATTGCTCAAAGTCCTCTCAGCGATATTGTTGTGGTTTTACATCGTATAAAATTTGTTCGTGCTTACAGATTTCTATTTTATTTTTTACTCTGAATTATAAGCAATGGCTGTGTATCTTTTCAAGCTCTCCTTTTTATATCGGAATCCACAGACAAGTAAGTGAAAGGTTCGAGAATTGAAATAAAATCTGGCAACAGATTTCGTCAGAATTTGCAATGTGAAATTTATTTTAGACCTCCCGAACCCTCACTTTAACCCAACGAGAGCAATAAGTCGTGTGGAGGGCTTTCGATTATGGAAATGTATTCAAAAGAAAGCCATGACATTTGCTGTTCCCACGGTATTGAGCGAACCTCGGTTTCATATTAATGACTGCTATTTTTTCCCCGTAAATGTAGCAGGTTACAACTCAAAGAACAAGCAGAGCACTGTGTACCCTAACAACATTACTTCACCTATATTGTTCTTGAATACAGAACCGCGCCAATCCGGTGATGCAAGTCGTGTACCGCATCAGGGCAGCAATGACTAAGGGGAGGCAGAGACTAAGAGGCGGTAAAGACCAATGTTCTGTAAACACTAAAAGAGACGGCAAAGACCAAGGAGACTAAAACTTCAATGTATCGAAGAATGTGTAACTAAGAATGTTGTTACCATAGAGTAGTATCCTACTACTCTATGGTAACCCTTAATGGTATTAAGGGTAAGTTGCTACAGTGGATAAAAGGATGGTTAAGTGGGAGAAGACAGAGGGTGGTAACAATGGGTGCTGCTCTTCATGGACTAATGTTATTAGTGGAGTCCCACAGGGTTCGGTGTTGGGTCCACTGTTGTCTTGTGTATTTATCAATGATATTGATGAAGGTATATCAGGCTTAATGGCGAAGTTTGCAGATGACACAAAGGTTGGCAGGGTTGTTAATGACAGTAATGGCAGTGTGCTACTGCAACAGGATCTAGATAATTTGGGCAGATGGGCTAAGAAGTGGCAACTGAAGTTCAACCTTGACAAATGCAAAGTACTGCATATGGGTAGAAGTAACCCCAGAGAAACGTACCAACTGTGTGGTACTACACTTAAGGTGGTAGAAAATGAAAAAGACCTGGGAGTAATTGTGCAGTCAGATATGAAGTTTTCTGAGCAGTGCAGACAGGCTGCTAGGGCGGGTCATGGGGTTTTGTCAATGATATATAGGAATTTTGCTAGCAGGGAAAAGGGGGTGATTGTCCCTCTGTATAAGGCAATGGTCAGGCCACGCCTTGAGTACTGCGTACAGGTCTGGAGGCCTCATTTTAGGAAGGATGTAGATTTGCTTGAGCGTGTACAGAGAAGAGCAACACGATTGGTGAGGGGAATGAAGGGATCCTCTTACCAAGAGAGGCTTAAGTTCTGCAAATTGCAGTGGCTGGAGACTAGGCACCTTCGCGGTGATCTGATTGAGGTCTATAAGGCCTTGAATGGGTTGAGCACGCTGAATTCTGATGGGATCCTTCCACTTGTTCAGATTACCAAGCTACGGGGACATAAGTTCAAATTAAGAAAGGAGAGATGTAGAATAGATGTGCGGAAATTTGCCTTTAGCCAGCAGGTGGTTAATTGCTGGAACAAACTTCCATCTGTCGTTGTGGAAGTTGATAGGTTAAATAAATTTAAGGAGGAACTGGACAGGCATTTGGAGGGAATGGTGTGATTTTTTTTTTTTTTTTGGCTGATGCTGCATAAGCTCATACACTTGCTTTCTTGCATCATGTGCCACTACTACTACTACTACTACTACTCTGTGGTTGATATTTATGGTCAAATATCAGAAATGTGCCTTGCCGTTGTTTTTATAAAAATAATTAGAATTAGTAACTTTATGATATTAATTAATAATTTGAATTAATAATTATAAGGTTAATTAAATTATAAACCCTGAGATGGTACTTTTATTATATATTATATACAAATAAAGAGGCTTTTATAATAATTGATTGAAACAATCGCCACATTTTTAAAATAAGTTACAAATTCAGTTACTTATTAAGTTATTGTTGTAGTAGTAGGGTTTTGGGAGCATCAGTGACTATGGCAAAATTGCTCCATATATACTATCTTTAAACTGCGTATGTTCTAAGGTCTATTTTCTGTTTGCCGGACGAAAAAACCATGCTAACTTCACCTGAGACCAACTAACTCTTCTACTTCTGACTCTTTCTCTCAAGGTAATTCGGAAATTTTTTTAGCTGCACTATATGGCTAGTAATAATAATAATAAACTTAGCCACGTTGTGAAAAGGCCCATATAAATTTCTCACGTCATCGACGGGACTTGAATTCAGGCCTTTTCCACCCAGTGTGTGGAGGACTGCGATACTTCAAACTGTGCTACCCACAAGAGCAGTTATTAAGTCTTGAGCCATTTGGTGCCTATGATGAATCGGCACTTATTGTAACAGTTTGCTCGCGATACCCTATTTATGCCTCCATGGCATGTCTACTGAACGGCATGTTTTTAAAATAAGTTACTAATTCAGTTATTAAATCTTGAGTCATTTGGTGCCTAAGATGAATAGGCACTTGTGGTCACTGCTTCATTCAGGATACCCTAGTTATGCCTCTGCTTGTCTACCGAAATAGTCAATTTTTCAAATATTGACTATAAGACTATTGACTATCAATCAAGACTATAAGTACATTCACTAACCAAAAAAATTAGAAACCGTTATTCAATATTTACTTTGGCTGGTTATTTGTTGTAGAATTTTAAGTTCATCAGCAAATTAGGCCATATTGCCCTTATGGAATATGTCTGTAAACTGCATGTGATCAATTTTCTGTTTGCTGGAAACGAAAAATAACGAGAATTTCCAGTAGAAAAAAAAACATACTACCCTCACTTGAGACCGACTAAATCAGCCACGTTGTTGAAAAGACGTATATAAATTCTTCTTGTTATTTACAGGTTTAGAACTCTAGTATTTTCTACCGAGTGTGGAGTGAGCGGTGATTATACCAATTGTGCTACCCTCAAGGGCTTTAGTAAGTTCAGTTTTTACCTGAATTACAGCCCATCCATGTTGTGATATGGACTCTACAGGTTTATCCCGATGGAAAAATGGTCATCTGTCAAATGACCATTTTTCCATCAGGATATTTGTTAGCTTCTATATTGCAGTGGAGAGAACTGTGAATCTGAACTGCCCTTTCCAACATATCTTAGACATTCTTAAATTGGATTCGATGTGGGGAGTTAGGCGGCCAGAGATGTTGGAAACCTTGGGGATGTTTCTCGATCCTGAATGGTTCAAGGAAAACTGAAACAGAACATTATCTAGCCAAGGAGGATCCGAAAGGAACATCACATCATGATCTGCTTTGATATAGAAAAAGCTTACGATACGGCATGGCGTTATGGAATTCTTCAAACCTTTATCTCCTTGGATTACGTGGGCATCTTCCTAAATACTTACAAAATTTCTTACAACACAGGACATTTCAAGTTAGGCTGCAGACTACTCTTTCAAAGGTTTTCACCCAAGAAGGTATGCCTCAAGGGCCTGTGCTTAGCACTACCCTTTTCGCTGTTAAAATAAATATCATAACGAAGCATATTCCAAGAACCGTTGATACAGTTTTTATTTGTTGATGAATTCAGTATTTCTTACCACTCTCAAAATATGCGAAGTATAGAATGACAGCTACAAAGAACAATAAGCAAATGGGTTCAAACAATGGCTTCCGGATTTCCACACATAAAAAAAAAAAAAAAAAAAACTGTATGTACACACTTGTGTAGAAAGCGAAACTTACATTCTTATTCCGGAACTGAAACTTGACGGACATTTGATCCCAGTAATACCAAATATAAGACTCTTAGGACTTCTATTCGATAAGAAACTAACATTTCTTGAACACATTAAACAGCCTAGCCTTTTGTGCCTCAAGAAATTAAAAATACTCAAAGTTTTTTCCGCAACAACGTGGGAAGCAGATCGATATACACTTCTCAAAGTTTATCGAGCAATGATTCGATACAAACTAGATTACAGAGCATCTCAGTGCACTGAGATGGTCAGACCCCATACACCACAGTGCACTTCGTATAGCATTTGGAGATTTCCGAACTTCACCTATATAAAGCCTTTATGCAGAAGCTCATGAACCTTCACTACAGCTTAGAAGACAGAACTTGCTATTACACTATGCCTTCAAGATAAAATCTATCAGTGATCATCGAAATAGTCTTTATGTTTTCATATAATTGGGAAAACATATACCAAGCCCATCCACCAACATCCACCAACATGAATTGACCTGCCAACATCCACCTGAAAGATTTACTACTAAGCCGAGAGCTTAATTATGACAACATAGCTACTACGATTGTACAGACCATTGTACTATGGTATATAGTTCAACCCATATATGATATGTATTTTCAAACTTGGGGGAAAGCTACTTTATCAAGAATAAACTACCAGCAGTTACATCTTGTCTTGTCTTGCCGTACTGCTGGCATTATTTTATTATTTTAAACTTTATTCTAATTGATATGACTATATATATATATATATATATATATATATATAGATCAGGTGGATGTTGGCAGGTCAATTCATGTTGGTGGATGTTGGTGGATGGGCTTGGTATATGTTTTCCCAATTATATGAAAACATAAAGAAAACATTTTATTATTTTAAACTTTATTCTAATTGATATGACTAGGTTTCAAGCATCATATAGAGGAATGTGCTTTTTGCTGCCTTTGATATATATATATATATATATATATATAGATAGGTCTAAAACAGAGACCTGTTTACGAGTTGCGATTCATTTTGAGGACCGTACCCTCATCCAACAACTCCCAAAAGAATGCAGTATTTTTACTGGCGAATTACAAGCCATTTCGATTGCCAATCCTACACGTTCAATATTCAGTATCAAAGCTTTTATTATTATTATTATTACTCATATTATTTCTCCACGATTGGGGCTTCCACCTCTTGACGGGTATTGCTACCAAGTACACAGGGTGGTCGTTGTTATGTCTGATGTTACTGTTGGTGGAGGAATTCTCTGACTGTCCTACAGGTGTTCAGGATTGCGACTTTCTGGAGTTCCTTGTAGGTTTTCGCTGGGAGACCTATTGCTGCTAGGCTGTTATGTAGGGTCTTTGGCACCATACCTGTGGTTGACACGATGATCGGAATGGTCGTTACTTGTTGCCACATCTCTTTGATCTCCTGCCTTAGGTTCGTGTACTTCCTGATTTTCTCCCCATGGGTTTTCTGCAGGTTGCCAGTGTTGGGTAGCGCTGTGTCAATCTGATAGGTAGCCTTTTCCTTGTTGTCCACAAAGGTTATGTCCAGTCTGTTCTGCGGGATTGTCCTATCCGTTATTATGGATAACGGATACGGAAAGCAGTACTAGAGACCCCTGGGTTGGGGTCTCTAGTACTGCATGTGGTTAGTACTTGTAGTACGGTACACTTTCTTCGACCAACTGGTATTTCCTTGCAAGCTTCTGAAGGTCATGTCTATGAATGACCATCAGAAGGTCTACCTTGTCATGTCTATGAATGTACTCTGGGTGATAACCTTGCATCCCGCGGTGATGTGTTGGATCGTTTCCGAGGCCATGTGGCATCGTCGACATGTGTGATCTAACACTCCGGGCTCCTTGGTGATGTATTTTCTATAGTTCCTGGCGTTGATTACCTGGTCTTGGTAATTCAGTCTCGGGGAAGAGCATCTCGCTTGTGATCCATGCATTGGAAACAATTTTATCTATGTAATCTTGATGGAGATCATTGAAGTGTCTGCCATGGAGTGTCTTCTCTGTCCATCTTTCTAGCTTCGTTTGTAATTTCTGGTTGGGGGGCCTCCTCACTTAGGTTGAGTGAGGTATACAGCTTGTCTATCTTCCTTATGGTCTGATAGAGTGCTGCTGTGTGTTTCTGGAAGTAATCCTTCAGGTTAACTATCGCTCTCTTCTGTTGCTCAATGAGGTCTATAGGGCCCCTTCCTCCTTGTTCCTGGGCAATTATTAGTCTTTCCATGGCAGATTTCGGGTAGTGTTGACGGCTCTTGGTCATTATTGTCCTTGTCTTTCTCATGATATCCTCCAGATCAGTGTTAATCCAATCTATGACCCCCGAATACAAAAATACATCACCAAGGGTGTCAAGACTAATACTCAAGATTTCTAAGCGGTACAAGCTAAATATTATAATGATTTATGCACCAACGTCGAGCCATGATGATGAAGAGGTTGAAGAAATGTACACCGAAATTGAGTCTTCTAGATGAGCAGAAAACCCACTACACTATTATTATGGGGGACTTCAATGCTAAGTTTGGAAAAAGAAAAAACAGCGCAGAAAGGGGAACTATAGGAAATTTTGGAATTGGTGAAAGAAATGAAAGAGGTGAAAGTGTGTTGAATTTGAAGAATCTCAAGGACTGTCAGTAATGAACACTTTTTTCAAGAAAAGGGTGGACGTGGAAGAGTCCAAATGGATTAACAACTAATGAAATCGACTTCATCCTCGCTAACAGAAGATATATTTTGAATGATGTTACCGTCCTGAATAAGGTAAATGTTGGAAGTGATCACAGAATGGTAAGATGTACACTTGATATAAATGTAGGAAAGGAAGAAAAAAAAACTGACTGGAGTAAATAATACAAAGGTCTTTGAGATAACAGAAGAGGAGAAAAAGCAGTATGTACTGGAACTTAAGAACTAGTTTCAGCTTCTGCAGACTGCTCAGAACCAACATATCGACGAGGAATATTACAACTTTCTGAAAGTGATAAAGCCCAAGAAACCTATAGGGAAAAAGAAATCCAAAGAAGAAAAAATTAGTCAAGAAACACTTGGTGAACCGAAGGCGAAAAATGAAGAGAAAGAAAAACACTGACAGGGAGAAAATTGAGTATACTGAGTTATGCAAAGCCATTAGAAAGAGTCTCAGAGAGGACATAAGAAGATTTAACACAAGAAAAGTAAAACAAGAATTAAGGGAAAACAAAGGATTGAAATCAACAGCCATGAGCAGTAATATAGAAAGACAACTAATATTGAAACTGCAGAAGAGCGATGGTGTACTTATAAACAGTAGAGAAGGCATAATTCAAATAGAAGAAGACCACTATAGGGAATGATGCCAGGTGTGGGGAAGATGAATTGCAAAGTAGCAACACATACGACATACCCGATATTCTTCCTGATGAGGTAGAACATGCATTGAAGAAAATGAAGAATCAGAAAGCCCCGGGGGAAGATGAAGTTACTGTAGAGTTGTTAAAATTGGGAGGAAGAGACATAAAACAAAAACTGGCAAGGCTCTTCACAAAGTGCATTAGAAAAGGTGTGACGCCTAAGCAGTGGAATATTGCAATCATAGTTTTGCTGCATAAGGAAGGAGATAAATCAGAAATTGGAAATTATAGCCCAATTAGCTTGTTATCTCACATTTACAAGAGTTCACTGACAGATTAGAAAGAATACTTGATGAGAATCAACTGAAAGAGTAAGCTGGCTTTAGGACAGGATTGTCAACTATGGATCACCTTCACGTAATATCACAGCTAATGGAGAAAGCAAATGAATATAAAACACCATTATGCCTGGCATTTGTGGATTATGAAAAGGCATTTGACTCCATACAGCATAAGACAATGTTTAGGGCACTGGAAAGACAAGGCATATATTATGATTTTGAAGAAAATATATGAGAGTGCTACCTCCTTTATTAGACTAGACAAAGAAAGTAGGAAATTTAAAATCGATAAAGGAGTTCGACAAGGAGACACAATATCTCCGAAGCTGTTTACTGCTGCACTTGAGGAAGATTTCAGAAGATTAGACTGGTCGCAGAAAGGAGACAATGTGAACGGAGAGTACCTAAACCATTTACGATTTGCAGTTGACATTGTGGCCATAAGCCACGATCCCAAAGAATTAGAGGAAAATTTTAATCAGTTATGCACAGTTAGTAAGGATTTTGGACTAAAGATGAATATGGCTAAAACAAAAGTAATGATGAACAAGTATGCCACGGAAGGGGAAATAATGATTGAAGGAGTAATAATTGAAAAGGTGGAGTCATATACTTATCTGGGATGCTAGCAAACCAAAGCGATATTACCCCTAGGATAGCGCAGATTTTTTACTTATTCATATTTTTTCTTTCTTTATTTATTTTTTTTATTTTTTATTTTATTTATTTGCTTTTATTTTATTTTTGTTTTTATTATTATTTTTTTTATTTATTTTTTATTTTATTTTATTTTATTATTATTATTATTTTTTTTTAAGGTCCTAGCCGCCGAAATCCCAGGAAATTAAGTGGCAGGACCTGCCAGAGTGAATCTACAGCTACTGAGTTCCTGGTCTGCCTCCACGGGGCGAAAGTGGGACAACGTTGGGCCTCAATAGGGGTCCAACGGCTAAATGACCAGATGAACAACGGTACAGAACACAGCACATGAACAATTCCCACACACTTTTGAATCTCTGGCATTTCCCAGTGAACTGGTTCACCACAATGAAAGCAACGCCGAGATGGGGGAAACCCCTGGTGCCGTATGACAACAACACACAATTACACTTATCTGGGACAAGTCATTAGCTGTAATAATGATAAATGGTTGGAAGTTGAGAGAAGAATAAATTTTGGATGGATAGTATTCAGGAAATATAGTCACATACTAAGGAGCAATATCCCAATTTGTCTGAAACGTAAAATAATGAACCAACGTATACTCCCACCATGACTTATGGAAGTGAAATTTGGGCACTCACCAAAAGAATGGAGAGAGAAGCTGAGAACTACAGCAAAGAATGGAACGAATTATATTGGGAATCAGACTGTTAGATAGTTAGACTGTTAGAAACACATGGATTAGGCAGCAAACTCAAATAAAGGACATTCTTATCAAAACTAAAGAACTAAAATGGTCTTGGGCAGGACACATAGCTCGAAGACATGATGGCAGATGGACTAAGAAAATAACAGAATGTTATCCAAGAGGAGCTAGAAGAAAACCTGGAAGACAAAGGCGGAGATGGATAGATGAAATTCATGACTTTTTGGGTAGTAAATGGATGGCCAGTGCTCAAAACAGAAGGAACTGGAAAGTTGCTGGAGAGGCCTTTATCCTGCAGTGGATTGAAAATGGCTGATGATGATGATGATGACCCTGAATGAGTATGTTAGTCCTGGTACTGCATGGGTGTTTATGGCTTTAACTGTGTTCCCTCAATTCAGGTTTTTTTTTTTTTTTTATGAAAACCTCAAACACGAAAGATATCAAAACCTATAGTACTTAGTACCGTGCATGGGTTGGAGGAGAAGTATGGGGGAGGGGGATGCCGGAAACTTTGCCCTAGAAACTAAACATGGGTTTCACCACTTCAAGCCTCCAATATGCAAAGTGGTGGTATTTCACCGGTTGATAAAAGTCATCTACCACCTGCTTTGCTTTCAGTAGGCTTCTGAGTCTCTAATGGTATTTTTTGGTCAGGCAGGCCTTAATTTCCATGTGCTATAACTGCTGAGCCTGCATTATCCCCAAGTATTTGTAGGCCTCTCCCTCTGCCATGGTTTCGATCTCTTTACCACTCTGCAGCTGGAAGCTTCGGTTGACTAATTTTCCCTGCTGCAATCCGTGGGTCTTGCATTTGTCCAGACCAAATTCCATCCTAATATCATTGCTGAATTCGTCGGTGATCTGGAGAAGTTGCTGAAGGTGCTTCTCGGTTCCGGCGTAGAGCTGTATGTCATACATGTATATCAGGTGAGTGAGGGTGTACAAGTTCTTCCTTTCTTCCTTCCTTCTTTGAGGTTATATCCGTATTTGCTACTGTTGAGCACGGTAGATAGCAGGTTAAATGCTAGACAAGACCATAGTGGTCTCAGGACATCTACCTGAAAGGTTCTTGTCCTGATGAGGATTGGCCTGATTGTGATGCTTTCGACCTTATTGGTGGTACTCCATTTCGCTATCGTTTCTCCTAGGAAGTTTATCACGATGGGATTGGCTTTGTAGATGTTCAGCGCCTCTATCAGCCAGCTATGAGGCATGGAGTCGAAGGGCTTGCGGTGATCGGTGTAGGCTGTATACATGTTGCGGCGCTTCTTGTAGGCTTGCTACATAACCGCGGCATCTATGGTTAATTTCTCCTTGCATCCTCTGCTCAGCCGCTTGCATCCTTTCTGCTGTTCGCCCATTATGTTCTGGCTCTCCAAGTGGTCTGATATCTTCCTGGTTATGCAGCTGGTCAGGATCTTGTACATTGTTGGGAGGCAGGTGATTGGCCTATATTTCGCTGGGTTTCTTGTATTTTCGTCTATAGGCTTCAGATATGTGATTCCTTGAGTGAGTAACTTCGGGATTGTCTCTGGGTGCCTTTTCATTCGAGTGAACTGCTCTGGCAGGTGCTTGTGTGTGCAAGTGAGATTCTTGTACCAGTAGTTGTGTACGTTATCTATTTCTGGAGTTCGCCAGTTGTGAGAGTTCTTGATAGTCTGTTTTACTTCTTCCAGAATCTCCCACCCTCTTATTTCTTGTACGTCCTTAGTTTTCTTGCGTTCTAGTTCTATCCGGGTGGCTCGGCTATTATGTCTTAGTTCTCTGCTCCATATGTTTCCCCAATCGTCTTAGCATTAGCATTAGCATTAGTAGAGGCATTTGATGCAAGAAAGCAAGCTTATGCAGCATCAGCCAAAAAAAAAAAAAAAAAAAAAAAAAAACCCACTTCCACTTCACCCCTCTGTTCGTTCAAAATACCTGTCCAGCTGAGCCTTAAACTTATTTAGGCTATCAACCTCCACCACAAGGGATGGAAGTCTGTTCCACCAACCAACCACCCGCTGGCTAAAGGCAAATTTCCGCACGTCTATCCTACATCTGTCTTTCCTCAATTTGAATTTATGCCCTCAGGCGATTTTTCTGAGCTAGAGGAAGAATCCCATCAGCATTGAGCATGCTTAAACCATTCAAGGCTTTATACACCTCTATGAGATCACCTCGCTGGTGCCTAGTCTCCAGACACTGTAATTTGCAAAACTTAAGCCTTTCTTCGTAAGAGCACCCCTTTGTTGCATTCACTAATTTTGTTGCCCTTCTCTGTACTCGTTCCAGCAGCTCTACATCCTTCTTGAAATGAGGCCTCCAGACCTGTATACAGTACTCTAGGTGTGGCCTGACCATCGCCTTATACAATGGAATAATCACCTCCTTATCCCTGCTGCAAAAATTCCTGTATATCATTGACAATACTCCATGAGCTACTCTTGCAGCCCGTCTGCACTGCTCAGAGAACTTCATATCTGCCTGCACAACCACCCCCAAGTCCCTTTCATTCTCTACCACTGTCAGTGTAGTACCACAGAGTTGATACGTTGCTCTGGGGTTGCTGTTTCCCATGTGTAGTACTTTACATTTGTCAATGTTAAACTTCATTTGCCACCGCTCAGCCCATCTGCTCAACCTTTCCAGATCCTGTTGCAGCAGCATAGTGTCAGTAGTGTCCTTGACAACGCTGCCAACCTTTGTATCGTCTGCAAACTTGGACATTAGGCCCGATATACCTTCATCAATATCATTTATAAATACAGAAAACAATAATGGACCCAACACTGAGCCCTGAGGGACTCCACTAATAACATCAGTCCACGATGAGCAGTGTCCATTGATTACCACTCTCTGTCTTCTCCCCCTCAACCACCCCTTTATCCATAGCAGCAATTTGCCTCCAATGTCACACTGCTCCAATTTGTGTAGCAGTCTTCCATGTGCAACAGTATCAAAAGCCTTTCTAAGATCCAAGTATATAATATCAAAGTTATTCCCTGCATCCAGTTCTTTTGTGACTGCATCATAGTATACAATCAAGTTGGTCAGGCAAGACTTCCCCTTAACAAAACCATGTTGTGTCTGAGCTATAACTGAAGTCTTGTCTAAATGATCCTGCAGTGCTTCTTTAACCAGTGCCTCCATTAATTTTCCTGGAACAGAAGTTATGCTCACAGGTCTATAATTACTTGTGTCAGCCTTTGATCCTCCTTTGTGAATTGGGGTCACATTTGCACATTTCCAGTCTATGGGTACCTCCCCTGAGTCCAAGGAAGCTCTCATAATTATGGCTAAGGGTTTGCTTACTTCCTTTGCTGCCTCCTTTAATATAACTGGATAGATCCCATCCACCCCTGGTGCCTTTCTTGTGTTTATCTTCAACAGTTTCTCCTCCACTTTACTCCCAGTTATTTCAAGATTCTGTAGCTTACTGCTAGAGTTGAATACACCTCTGGCATTCCCCTCGCTGAATAACTCTTCATGTGTGAATGTCGATGCAAAATATTCATTTAGTTTGTTAGCTACCTGAGCAGGATCATCAACACTTGACCCATCAATATCAAGTGGACCAATCTGATTCATCCCCTTCCTTCTAGAGTTTACATAAGTAAAGAACTCTTTGCTGTTTTTCTTTGCATCCTTTGCCAAGGATTTCTCGTAATCTGCCTTCGCCTGCCTAACCTCCTTTGAACTTGGTTGCATATCAACTTGTATCTATCATAGGCTTCTGTGTCATGTGTTAATTTGTATGTATCCCATGCATTTTTCTTCTCTGCCATATGCCTCATTAGTTCATCTGACATCCATTTTGGCCTTAACCTTGAACAATATTTCTTAGTTGGTATGTAAAGCCTAGTAGCTTCCAAGATAAGTTCTTTGAATGCTTCCCATTTTGAATTTGCTGTTGGTAACATCATCAGTTGGTCCCACTGTATAGAATTTAAATACTGTCTCAGTCCATTGTAGTCGCCTTTACGGAAGCAATAACCCTTCCCTTTACCCCTAATGGTAGTTACCTCTTTGAGTAAATCCCACTTCAGCACACTGCGATCACTGCCACCTAGTGGTTCATTTATCTGCAGATTCTTAATGCATGAAGAATCACTGCTGATAATCAAATCAAGAGAATTACTCCCTCTAGTTACCTCCCGAACATGCTGATGTAGAAAACAATCATCCAATAAATCCACAAAAGTCCTGCTAGTGTGTGAGTAACCAGCCCCCAAATTCCAGTCAATATCTGGGAAATTAAAATCTCCCATTATAAGACACACTGATTTACTGGCCCACTCTATTTCCCTGGACAGTTCCTTATTATACTCATCAGAGTCATTAGGCCTATAGCACACTCCTACTCTCAATTTTGATCTCCCAATGCTTACGTCACACCAAACTGACTCCACACTGCGCTGTCCAGCGATGTCGACTGGCTTCCACTTCCTTGGTTTTTATGTTTCTTAACTAATAGCATAACCCCTCCTCCCTTCCTATCCTGTCTATCCTTTCTGTAGACGTTGTACTCCCCAAATTGCAGTTCTGCATCCCTTATATCTGTGTGACACCACGTCTCTGATATCCCAACAATATCTGCCTTCGATGTTTTGAGCAATACCTCAAATTCATCAAATTTATTTACTAAACTCCTAGCATTGGTGTACACGCAAGTATACCTGCACCTGTTTCTATTCTTAGCTACCCTAACACAACCCATGTGTT
Source organism: Mastigoproctus giganteus (assembly GCF_048544385.1). NCBI lineage: Eukaryota > Metazoa > Arthropoda > Arachnida > Uropygi > Thelyphonidae > Mastigoproctus > Mastigoproctus giganteus. The sequence continues at coordinate 86,985,245 of NC_143584.1, forward strand.
TACTTGTACCGCAATGGCTCCCAGCAGTCTCTGAAATACCATGCATGTTGTTTTTCAGGTTTCTGCTCATTCTGATAGAAGCAGTGCAAGAATCTCTTTCACCTCTGCCAGTGGCTTCTGTCAATCTATTAGTCTTTGTTTCCCCCCAAGCTAGCAGTTTTCCGACCCACCTAACACTGCCTCGATAGCATCAGCAAATATTCTTGCACCCTTTCTATTTAAGTGTATCCCATCCCTGTAGAAGCAATCTCTCCTGTTAACAAGTACAGTCCAGGATGAAAAAAATTCTACCCCTTGAGCCTTGCACAATCTTTCCAGGGCCGAATTGATCGACAAGGCTCTCATCATATACTCCCTCCTATCGTGTCTGGGCAGAGTTGCAGACACTTTCAAATTCAACCCTAATTCTCGGCTTTTGTTCAACAGTGACCTGTACTTGTTAAGTAATTCTGCCGGTCTCCTACTCTTAATATTATTAGTGCCAACGTGTACACCTATATCACCTTTTGTGCCCTTAAAAGATGATATTCGCTCTACAACGTCATCAACCTTTGCCCCTGGCAGACTTACCCTGGTCCTGTTCCACCTATCTTTTTTACAAAGCATGCTCCCCGTTTCCCTGACAATAGAGTCACCAACAACTACTAGTTCCTTCGGAACCAGCGCATTCTGCCTTAGGGGTTGTCTCTGTGTCACGCGATTCCCAAGTGCAAGCTCTGGCGTTGATGTGGGCAGCTGAGAGCTTGATGGGCCCCTCAATTTAGTTTCTTCGAGGGCATCCACCCTGTCCTTCAAGCTCTCATATAGGCCCACAAGAACGCCGAGTTGTTGCCTGATATCGATACACTCCTTGCATCGCGCACACACACAAAGACATCCCCCTTGGCAGTATCATGTCGCGTACCCGATTGCTCTGCAAACATCAAGCAAACAGTGCATTTTATAAGGCTGTGAGTCAGAGGACAACTGCCCCCCTCAGTTCTGCTCTGAGCCACAGCACTTCCATTAGCTTGAGCCTTTTGCTTTGCTGCTCTGGTCTGAGTCATGATTCTATTAATTTATTAATTAATTATGTTATGTTATTAATTATATTACGTTTGTAATCTAAGTCGTTACATGTATTTATTTAAACGTGCAATTTAACTGCTAACGAAGTTCAACTAACGCTATCTAGTACAGTATATATCATCATCATCATCAGCCATTTTCAATTCACTGCAGGATGAAGGCCTCTCCAGCAACTTTCCGGTTCCTTCTGTTTTGAGCACTGGCCATCCATTTACTACTCAAAAACTCATGAATTTCATCTATCCATCTCCGCCTTTGTCTTCCAGGTTTTCTTCTAGCTCCTCTTGGGTACCATTCTGTTATTTTCTTAGTCCATCTGTCATCATGTCTTCGAGCTATGTGTCCTGCCCAAGACCATTTTAGTTCTTTAGTTTTGATAAGAATGTCCTTTACTTGAGTATGCTGCCTAATCCATGTGTTTCTCTTCTTATCTAACAGTCTGATTCCCAATTTAATTCGTTCCATTCTTCGCTGTGTAGTTCTTAGCTTCTCTTCCATTCTTTTGGTGAGTGCCCAAGTTTCACTTCCATAAGTCATGGTGGGGAGTATACATTGGTTCATTATTTTATGTTTCAGACAAACTGGGATATTGCTCTTCAGTATGTGACTATATTTCCTGAATGCTATCCATCCAAAATTTATTCTTCTCTTGACTTCCAGCCATTTATCATTATTACAGCTAATAACTTGTCCCAGATAAGTATATGACTCCACCTTTTCAATTACTGCTCCTTCAATCATTATTTCCCTTTCCGTGGCATACTTGTTCATCATTACTTTTGTTTTAGCCATATTCATCTTTAGTCCAAAATCTTTACTAACTGTGCATAACTGATTAAGATTTTCCTCTTATTCTTTGGGATCGTGGCTTATGACCACAATGTCATCTGCAAATCGTAAATGGTTTAGGTACTCTCCATTCACATTGACTCCTTTCTGCGACCAGTCTAATCTTCTGAAAGCTTCCTCAAGGGCAGCAGTAAACAGCTTCGGAGATATTGTGTCTCCTTGTCGAACTCCTTTCTCGATTTTAAATTTCCTACTGTCTTTGTCTAGTCTAATAAAGGAGGTAGCACTCTCGTATATTTTCTTCAAAATCATAATATATGGAGTATCTATGCCTTGTCTTTCCAGTGCCTGAAACATTGCCTTATGCTGTATGGAGTCAAATGACTTTTCATAATCCACAAATGCCAGGCATAATGGTGTTTTATATTCACTTGCTTTCTCCATTAGCTGTGATATTACGTGAAGGTGATCCGTAGTTGAGAATCCTGTCCTAAAGCCAGCTTGCTCTTTCGGTTGATTCTCATCAAGTATTCTTTCTAATCTGTTAGTAATGACCCTTGTGAACAACTTGTAGATATGGGATAACAAGCTAATTGGTCTATAATTTCTAATTTCTGATTTATCTCCTTTCTTATGCAGCAAAACTATGATTGCATTATTCCACTGCTTAGGCATCACACCTTTTCTAATGCACTTTGTGAAGAGCCTTGCCAGTTTTTGTGTTATGTCTCTTCCTCCCAATTTTAACAACTCTACAGTAACTTCATCTTCCCCCGGGGCTTTCTGATTTTTCATTTTCTTCAATGCATGTTCTACCTCATCAGGAAGAATATCGGGTATGTCGTATGTGTTGCTACTTTGCAATCCATCTTCCCCACTGCTGGTATCATTCCCTCGTTCCTTGTATAATTCTCTATAGTAGTCTTCTGCTATTTGAATTATGCCTTCTCTGCTGTTTATAAGTACACCTTCGCTATTCTTCAGTTTCAGTATCATTTGTCTTTCTGTATTACTGCTCATGGCTGCTGATTTAAATCCTTTGTTTTCCCTTAATGCTTGTTCTACTTTTCTTGTGTTAAACCTTCTTATGTCCTCTCTGAGTCTCTTTCTAATGGCTTTGCATAACTCAGTATACTCAATTTTCTCCCTGTCAGTGTTTTTCTTGCTCTTCATTTGTCGTCTTTGGTTCATCATGACAAGTGTTTCTTGACTAATTTTTTCTTCTTTGGATTTCTGTTTCCCTATAGGTTTCTTGGGCTTTATCACTTTCAGAAAGTTGTAATATTCCTCGTCGATATCTTGGTCCTGAGCAGTCTGCAGAAGCTCAAACTTGTTCTTCATTTCATATCCAGTACTGCTTTTTCTCCTCCTCTGTTATTTCAAAGACCTTTGTATTATTTACTCGAGTCAGTTTTTTCCTTTCCTTTCCTACATCTATATCAAGTGTACATCTTACCATTCTGTGATCACTTCCAACATTTACCTTATTCAGCACGGTAACATCATTCACAATATATCTTCTGTTAGTGAGGATGAAGTCGATTTCATTAGTTGTTAATCCATTTGGACTCTTCCATGTCCACTTTCTGTTCACCCTTTTCTTGAAAAAAGTGTTCATTACTGACCTTCCTTGAGATTCTGCAAATTGCACAAGTCTTTCACCTCTTTTATTTCTTTCACCAATTCCAAAATTTCCTATAGTTCCTCTTTCTGCGCTGTTTTGCCTTTTTCCAACCTTAGCATTGAAGTCCCCCATAATAATAGTGTAGTGGGTTTTCTGCTCATCTAGAAGACTCTCAATTTCAGTGTACATTTCTTCAACCTCTTCATCATCATGGCTCGATGTTGGTGCATAAATCATTATAATCTTTAGCTTGTACCTCTTAGAAATCTTGAGTATTAGTCTTGACACCCTTGGTGATGTAATTTTGAATTCCAAAATGTTGTTTTTAAAATCTTTATGGACCAGAAACCCAACTCCACCTTCACTCCTTTCACTGTTTCCATTGGTGTACAGCAGATTTCCACTTGATAAACTTATAAGTGATTCATTTCTTCTTCTTGTTTCAGCCAAACCGATGATATTCCAATTCACATTTTCTAATTCCTTTTCCAGCTCTAATATCCTGTCTTCACCGATGAGTGATCGTACGTTATAACAGGCCAAGTTCAATTTCCGTGCATGGCAGCCTGGTCGTACCCAGAGATTCTTAGCACCCTCTGCTTCCACTCTGATCCTCTCGCTGCCGTAAGAGGGAGAGTGAAAGCTGCTGGGGACTGAGGGCCATTTGTATTGTTGTGCTCTCATTGCTGGAGGGTTTGGTCTTTTCCTCTTCACGCTGACCAGGCATCTTGAAGAGAACCACTCTACACGTTCGTTGTCACCTAAGTGACGTAACAGGGGCTTACCATCGAGAAGGTGTGCATGAGTGGATTTTAGGGAGGCAGGCCAACCGGACTTCTCCTAAATCTTCTGTAATAGAGAGATATTGGATCCATCAGTGTTTTAGGCTGAGTGTCTGATAACACACAGGATACCTGTTCCCCTCTAAGCCCCTATAGTATATAACCTACGGTATATCTAGTACGGTATCACAATGGCGGAAAAGTTACTAACGGTAACGGTAGTTACGAACACGTGGAAACCCTTACCGATACTTTTACAAGGCCGAGTAAAGAATAAATACACCAAGTTAATCAAAAAATCACAAAATAATGTTATACTACTAAATTTAAATCAAAAGTTTTAGAAAAACAATAATTTCAAATCAATAAATAAGAAAAATCCACTTAGCGGCTTTGAACACGACCGTCACTAATAGCCTCGTCAGCAGACAGTCGTCTTCTTTTAGGGTGGTCTGTTCCCTTGTATCCCGTCTTGTCGGAGATTCCTGTAGAAGCCTCTGTGGTTCTCATCGAAGATTCGGTTATTTTCCTCTGGAAACTCTCTTTGTATCAGCGTAGTCTCTTGCTCAGTGCAAGGGGGTTCTGCTTCAATGTGCCCAAGTAGTCTCCTAATCTCTGATTCTTTGTCTCATGCTTGCTGTGGACGCTATCTCCCTTGAGGATGCTCTTCACTTTTTCAATTAATTTCTTACTCCTACTGCCCCGTTGATACGGGTCAATTGTCCTATCTTGACTCTTAATTCTTCTATCTTCTGCTGAAGCCTTCTTTCCCAAGCTGGTCGTTCCTTCTGTTTTCGGTTCTTCTGCTGCTGGTCTCTTGCTTCTGTTTTAATTAATGTCAGCGGTCTCAGACAGTTTTTAAATGCTGTACAGTGGGATCAACTGACGATGTTATCAACAGTAAATTCTAACTGGGAATCATTGAAGGAATTAATCGTGGATGCTAGTAAAAGTTTCATACCTATTAAGAATTATTGTTCAAGGTTTAGGCCTAAATGGTTATGAAATGAACTAATGAGATTCGTAACAGTGAATAAAAATGCATGGGATGCATATAAATTATCAAGCAACTCAGAAGCCTATTGCAGATATAAGCTAGTCTGTAATCAGGTCACAAAGGAGGTTAGACAGGCGAAGACAGATTACGAGAAATCCTTGACAAAAGATGCTAAGAAAAACAGCAAGGATTTCATTACTTATATAAACTCTAACAGAAGGGGATGAATTTGATTGGTCCACTTGACATCGATGGTTTGACTGCTGATGATCCTGCTCAGATAACAAACAAACTGAATGAGTATTTTGCATCTACATTCACACATGAGGAATAATTGAGGTTTGAAAATGGCAGAAGATTATCAAATTGTAGCATGGTAGTTATGATTTTGTAATAACTGAGAGCAAAGTGGAGGAGAAATTGTTGAAGTTAAACATAAGAAAAGCACATGGGGTGGAAGGGATCTATCCAGTTACATTAAATGGGGCGGCAAAGCAACTAAGCAAACCCTTAGCCATAACTATGAGAGCATCCTTGGACTCAGGGGAGGTTCCCACGGACTGGAGATGTGCAAATATATCCCCAATTCACAAACGGGGATCGAAGGGTGACACCAGTAATTACAGACCAGTTAGTTTAACTTCTCCTCCGGGTAAAATAATGGAGTCACTGGTTAAAGATGCATTGCAGGATCATCTAGACAAGACTACAGCAATAATTCAGACACAGCATGGGTGTGTTAAGGGAAAGTCTTGTCTGACAAATTTGATTGGTTATTATGATGTGGTTACAAAGGAACTGGATGCAAAAAATAATTTTGATATCATATATTTGGATTTCAGGAAAGCTTTTAACACTGTTGCCTCAGGAGGGCTATTGTACAAATTGTAGCAGAATGGTATTAAGGATAAGTTGCTACAATGGATAAAAGGATGGTTAAGTGAGAGAAGACAGAGGGTGGTAATCAATGGATGCTGCTCTTCGTGGACTAATGTTATTAGTGGAGTCCCACAGGGTTCTGTGTTGGGTCTTCTGCTGTTTTGTATATTTATCAATGATATTGATGAAGGTATATCAAGCTTAGTGTCGACGTTTGCAGATGATATAAAGGTTGGCAGGGCTGTTAGTGACAGTAATGGCGGTGTGCTACTGCAACAGGATCTAGATAATTTGGGTAGATGGGCTAAGAAGTGGCAACTGAAGTTTAATCTTGACAAATGCAAAGTACTGCATATGGGTAGAAGTAACCCCAGAGAAACGTACCAACTGTGTGTGTTACTACACTTAAGGTGGTAGAAAATGAAAAAGACCTGGGAGTAATTGTGCAGTCAGATATGAAGTTTTCTGAGCAGTGCAGACAGGCTGCCAATGCAAGTCAAGGGGTTTTGTCAATGATATAAGGAACTTTGCTAGCAGGGAAAAGGAGGTGATTGTCCCTCTGTATAATGCAATTGTCAGGCCACACCTTGAGTATGCGTACAGGTGTGGAGGCCTCATTTTAGGTAGGATGTAGATTTGTTTGAGCCTGTACAGAGAAGGGCAACAAGATTGGTGAGGGGAATGAAGCGATCCTCTTACCAAGAGAGGTTTAAGTTCTGCAAATTGCAGTGGCTGGAGACTAGGCACCTGCGCGGTGATCTGATTGAGGTCTATAAGGCCTTGAATGGGTTGAGCACGCTGAATTCTGATGGGATCCTTCCACTTGTTCAGATTACGAATCTAAGGGAGCATAAATTCAAATTAAGAAAGGACAGATGTATAATAGATGTGCGGAAATTTGCCTTTAGCCAGTTGGAACATGGTTAGTTGCTGGAACAAACTTCCATCTGTCGTTGTGGAAGTTGATAGGTTGAATAAATTTAAAGAGGAACTGGACAGGCGTTCGGAGGGAATGGTGTGATTTTTTTTTTTTTTTGGCTGATACTGCATAAGCTCATACACTTGCTTTCTTGCATCACATGCCACTACTACTACTACTAATCCTCCTGGCTGCTATTGCAGCACAATGCACGGCTGTGTTGATGGTGTTGCACCATTGCTGTCAGTGTTGCGCCATTGGTGTCGCGGTAATTTTGTATTATGTGCCGATTCAGGTGTTCTGTGACTCTCCACAGTGTTCTATTCGGCTTCTGCTTGGGTATTACGTGAGTCTTTGTGGAATACATTCCTTCGAATTGTGTTAGGGTTTCTTCCATTCGTCCTCTATTCTGGATATCATGATCTTGTCTGTTTCTACTTCAGCTGCTGTGGGTTGTATTTCTTCTTGGGCTTCTTCCTCTGATTCGGTGGTGTTATGTTCTTCCTCTTCTGGTTCCATATTCTTTATCCTTTGTAGTTGATCGCTCACGTCCTGCTTGATTTTTTTCAAGATTGCAGAAGCTATCAGGTTCTTCGTGACGATGGTCCTTCTTTGGCCCGCTATTCGCTGTTCGGTGACCTTAATATCCGGGAATCGTTCGAGCCACTTGGCATGTAGTCTTGCCCTGTAAGTTGTCATATCGGTCTCCAGCTTCGTTATTTCAATGTGCTTGCATGATGTTCGTATTCATTTCGATGCCCCATTTCATGCATTGGCGTTTTCTTCCCTCCTGGGTGGTCACTAGTGCAGGAAGCACTTCCAGATAGTGGGACTGGATGGTCTTGTCCTTCTCTTGTGGTAGCCATACGGTGGACAGCGCCACTCCCTCCACTATTTTCCCCAGGAAACCATCTCGGATTTTTCGAACCGACCCCTCTGCCTAAGGCCACAACGCGAGTTACTTTATCTTGCGCCACGTCTGCGTGGGTAGCACAGTGGTATCGTCACCGTCCTCCCCACACCGGGTGGAAAAGGCCCGTGTTCAAATCCCGTCGATGACGCGAGGAACTTTAGTGGGCTTTTTTCACTCCGTGGCTGAGTTAGTCGGTCTCAGGCGTAGATAGCAAGGTTTTTTTTCTCAGAAACTGAGGTTTTTTCGTCCAGCAAAACAGGCAAATCGACCAGAGAACATACGCAATTTACAGACACTAATACGGGTTAATGTAATCATTTACGGGTAACCCTAATATATAGTAATTTGATTTATCTTGCGCCACACTCGATGCAGTATGATTAATATTTCTCTGCGACATCATCTATCTATGGAGGTGGACCTGTGTATCTTCGGCTTATGTCCAGTGGTAGTTCTCGCGAGTGACGCCACAATCTGCCTTAGCCGGCACTCCGACCTTGGGGTAGGTTCTTTGGCGCAACTTTCACGATGTTTATTTATTTTATTACTATTAATTAATTTATTATTATTCTAATCTATTACTATTATTATACTGGTCTTCCAGCGTGATGGAGTCGCGTTCGCTTCCGCCAATTATTATTATTATTATTATTATTAACCATATAGTGCAAGGAAGCCTGAGACGTATGCTGCACCAGCTAAAATAAATTTCCCAGTTACCCTGAGAGAGAGAGAGAGTGGAATCACCAAGAAAGGGAAGAATGATATCCAGCTCAAGACCCTGGGTGTGCCAAGCCCATACTCACCAGATGTGAGCCCCTGGGGATTCTGCTGAACTGTCCAAAATTTCATAGAGAACGTCTAAGAGCCTTTCAAACAATAACGAATGCACAAAACAACTTAATGCTAAAAGCTATTGATGTTCCAGGTTATAATGCGCCTGGCCTATGTAGGAGAGTTTCGTATATCAGCATTTTTTCACTTTTCTTATTGTGGTTTAGAATAAAGGCAAGATTCTGCTTTATAATCATGTAGCTTCTCTATAAATGGCATACTATTAATTTTATATATTTGGAAGTATCCGGTTAACTTAATAAGGAAGAAGAAAATGTCGGTAATGTTTGGCAGGTCATCTAAAAATCTACAACAACACCTGGGACCTAAGTCACGTGGAACAAATGACGATCATAATTCGATTTGTTTCTGTCTAGCTGCACTATAAACATTTTTGAACATTTCTTGGGATACTTAGCCATTCATGATACATCAGGGAAAGGACTAACCGAGTCTTACTACTCTGTGACAGAATCTATATTAAATTCAAAGTCTTTATGGTTGAGAATTTGTCTGCGAAACCACAGAGAAGTAAGATATATGTTACTACTTTGTGTGCGAAACTGCGCGAAAGGTTTCAGAAAAAGAGTTTTTTTTTTTTTTTTTTTGCTCTTAGAATATGTAACTTTGCGTACAAACTTATAATCCGTTATTAATTTTTAATTTTGAAAATAAATAATTCTTTATTAATAACTTCTCCCTTGACTGTTTTCTCTTTTTGTCTCCTCTAAATGATGGTTCAATCTGTTCCATAATGCTGGTTGGTTTCATTCTCGTTTCAAGTATTATTATTATTTATTTATTTATTTACTATTATTATTATTAGCATATAGTGCAAGGAAGCCTGTGGCTTATGCTGCACCAGCCAAAAAAAAAAAAAAAAAATTTCTGAATTTCCCTTTAAAGACTGTCTATCCTCTTGGCTGTGTGAGAGCAAGTCAGACAGGTAACTACATGGTAGACCGAGCCAGTCACTGATGGTAATAGTAAGGTCATCAGCATCTGTGATGTAAATGTTAAATGAGCATATAAGTAAATCATTTACTACAATGTTCCTGAGAGGGAGAACAAGAAGTAGAAGGGAATCACCAAGAAAGAGAAGAATGATGATATCCAGCTCAGGACCCTGGGTGTGCCAAGGCCGTACTCACCAGATGTGAGCCCCTGGGAGAAGTATTGCTAGTTGCTGTTCGTATGGTTGATATTTTTAGTGTGCGCATTGTTTAATCTCTGGAGATATTTAGTGTGCCTCGATTTAATTCAGTTATTTGGTAGTAAGTTATTCCTTAAATTGTTATTAATCTTAACAAATTTCACAAGTTTTCCATAATATTATTAGGCTTAACTGTGGAATCACTGATGGCTCCGACTGTGCGAGATGAATACCTATTGTGTAGTGTCTATTTGCACTTCTACTCTTTTAGCTGCATTCCTGTCAATTGCAAGCTAACTAGAAGAGCCCTTAATCGTTGATAGTGTGGAGATTGGCTCACCATCTCAACCACCTCTAAGCCATACTTTTCCAATTTTTGTTCTATATTGGCATTAGCATTAGTAGAGGAATATGATGGCAAGAAAGCAAGCTTATGCAGCATCCACCAAAAAAAAAAAAAAAACTATTTCACCCATCCATTTGCTCCAAACGTTTGTTGAGTTCTTCCGTGAATTTATTTAAGCTATCAATTTCCACAGCAACAGATGGAAGTTTATTCCACAAATCAACTACCTGCTGGCAAAAGGCAAATTTCCGCAAATCTATTCTACAACTGTCTTTCCTCAATTTGAGTTTATGCTCCCTCAGGTTCATAATCTGAGCAAGAGGAAGAATCCCATCAGCATTGAGCCTGCTCAAACCATTCAAGGCCCTATACACCTTAATCAGATCACCTTGCAGGTGCATAGTCTCTAGACACTGCAATTTGCAGAACTTAAGCTTTTCTTGGTTAGAGCAATCTCTTTGTTCTCCTCACCAATCTTTTTGCCCTTCTCGTTCTAGCAACTTTATATCCTTCCTAAAATGGGGCCTCCAGACCTGTATGCAATACTCAAGGTGTGGCCTGACCATTGCCTTATTCAAAGGGATAATCTTATCCCTAGCAAAATTCCTGTATCATTGACAAGACCCCTTGACCTGCTCTGACTGCCTTTCTATACTGCTCAGAAAACTTCATATCGGACTGCATGATGTCTTGAATCAGTTCTAACAAAGGTATAGTCAGTAATTTTGGAGATTTAAGTTAGTCTTTAATGAACTTAATTCCCTCAGAGAACGTTGTCATGCTGTCAACAATGCATCCAGCAGACCATTTCAAAGCTTGCAAGATCAATTGTCATCTGAAATGTTCTCTATATTGTAGTAACTCTTTATTATCTAGGAGTAGTGTAGCTACCCTTTTTTTGGGCCCGGAGGCAAAGAACATGTTCGGGCCCCTACTTAATTAATGAAAATTGCAAAAGGAGGAGACAGCCAAAGACGCCAGGCCTCTAAAGGGAACGGGCCCCAAGGCTTGCCTGTCTACATGGTAGCTACGCCACTGCTATCTAGCCTTCTCGAACTGCAGAATAAGATTGCTAGTAATCTCATGGGAGTTATGAATAGCTTACATCAAACGCACCAAACGGATTCTAATCTCTACTTTTTGACTCACCCAGAATTTGTTTCCAAGTTAATCTTAACTGAAGACTGTAGATCTGGAATTTCACCTGGTATATGTATCTGCTGTTGCGATAATATCATCTGCATTTCGTATACACAATGTAAACATTATGTATATCAGCATTGCCTCAAATTTCTGCACAACAGAAACCTGGTTCCTGCATCTGCCTTTACTTTGCTTCTCCCTCTGCTGTTGACCTGAAAGTCTCTTATTCGACACTAGTTTCGAAACAACCATTGCCTTATTTTCCATTTGTATCAATTTCAGATGGGCCGCTTACTTCCACAACCTCATCTGCTTCATATCAGCTAAATAGAAGTGAGCACCTCTGCAAAATTCTTCTTTCCAAGACTCCTAGCAATGAATCAGTGACCAAACTTGAAATCCAAACTTTGGTCTCATCCTCTTCCCATCCAAACTATCACTTTCAGATTTCTCTCTCAAACTTTCAGTTCATCTCACAGGTTTTTTATAGGATTGAGGTCAGGGCTCTGGGCTCGCCAGTCCAAATTTTCGACGCCTATATACTCAACCCAGTCCCTCCCACAGGACTAGTATAATATGGGCCTTCACTGTCGTGCTGCCACACGTAGTTACCCATACCTGTAACACATTATTGTCTAGGACCTCTCTAGATGGACCTCAGCATTCGTGGTTTTATACAAAACAACTAATGGTCCCAGGCCAAACCATCACATCTCTGCCAAACTTCATTGTTGGGACATACAGTTGAACAGGTAGCTTTTATCGGGTATCCGCCACATCCAGGTATGACCATCAGATTGGTAGACCATGTACTGTGACTCACGCTAAAGCATCGTTTTCTATTGGTGTATGGTCCAAGAACAAAGCCAGACGGCATCTGGCATTAGTTAGGTTGATTAGTGGCTTGTGGATGGCTGCATGATTGTGGTAACCCATATCATGCAGCGTCTTGTGCACTATACCGATGTTGAGATGTGTCCCCCCCCTCATAGGTAATACAGTTGGTAGGATCACTGGCCTCCCCACACTGCGTGGAAAAGACCTGAGTTCGAGTCCCGTCAATGACGTGAGGTATTTTTATGGGCCATTTTCAGAACGTGGGTGAGTTATTATTATTATTAGTAGTAGTAGCTATATGGTGCAAGGAAACCTGAGGCTTATGCTGCACCAGCCAAAAAAAAAAAAAAAGTAAATCGGCCTCTGAATGTGAGGAAGTTCGCCTTCAGCTAGTGGAGGTTGATGGTTAGAAAAGAGTTAAATCGGAACATTTTTAACAATCAACTATTGTTGTGGAAATGGATAATTTTAATAAATTCATGGAAATTTACTAGCACACTCTTCTAAACCACTAAAATTTCTAGAGCACAGATAGATCGATGGAGGAATCAGTCCACATCCAGCTGAATTGTCCAATACTAATATCCAATACTAATGTTTAATATGTACTAATGTAGGTACAGGATGGTCGCATCCCGGAAAAATGAGTTAGGTAAAATTTTAAAATTCTGTTTCAGGAAAATCCATTTCGAGTGGTATTGCTATTAATTGTCACAGGCTGAGGTGATCTTCAAGGAAAAACATTTGTTCTGAATTCTTAGTGTTTCGAAGCTGTTGGGTTCCCAAGAAAAGAGTGTTCATTACCTGGGAAAAATTATCCACATTAGAGAAATACATAATTCTCAAATAATTATTGAGGTCACAGTAATAGAGAATGTGTTTCCAGCCCTTCTTAGAGCTACACACAGAAGTTTGTAAAGTTAGTTATTTAAATGTCTGTATCCTGTTATTAAAAAGAAGTATGAAGGCTTAAAGAGAACTAGGATTTATTCCTAGTAGCAGACAAAAATGTTACATCAAGATTCAAGGATCTGGTTACTTTGCCTTTATCAGAAGTATCCCACCTCACTTGCAAAAGAATTCAAAATTCCATCAGTATGATTGGCTTTGTAGGTATTTCTTACCGTATGTGATAGCAAAATCCAAGGGGAAGAATGTTTCTACCAACACTTGTAGATGAAGCAGTTCTGTAGACTCTGACAACTGTTAAAACCATGCTTGGCTGTAGTTAAATAAGTTTTGATTGATTGGAATTTTTTGGTGAAACCCCAATGAAACCAAGCACCATTGAAGTAAGTTATCATGGGAACAAAAAAATACATTGTAATGAAGTGCTAAACTTTTTCTCAATAAGCTCCAGTTGAGACTGGAAATCCTAATTAAGGGGCCTGTACAAGTTTTTTTTTACTTTATTTGTAAGATGCTTGAGGTGAGAATCAAAATTTAGTTTATCATCTATGATGACTCTTAAATATTTAACTTCAGGGACAAAAGGTATCCAAAGACCATCCATTTTTACTTGAGGGGATTATATTTAAATTTCCCTTTAAAGACTATCTATCCTCTTGGCTGTGTGAGAGCAATTCAGACAGGGAACTCCAGGGTAGACTGAGCCAGTCACTGATGGCAATAGTAAGGTCATCAGCGTCTGTGATGTTGTAAATGTTGTTAAATGAGCATATAAGTAAATCATTTACTACAATGTTCCAGACAAGGGCTGGAACCTTGAGAATTGCCTTTGTTAACATTTTTATAGCTATGTAGATGTTTAGATTTTAAGATGGACTTTACAATCCTGAAAATAACTACACACAAGATGGAACAGTTGAAGCAAACATCCAGCAGATCTGAAATATCTGAGGGTGCTCTCCTGCCATGGACAGGCAAACTGACCTCAAAGTGTGGGATATCACTGAATTTTAAATCATCATGTAGCAGTAAAAAAATCCACAGAGTTTTTATTATTTTGGGCTATAGCCCCTATCTGGGACTGCCACTAACTGGAACCTCTTTTCTGGAGGGCAGGCGAAATTTTTTGCATTTCGGACATCAGCTTAATCAGCTTAAATCACTTAAATCAGCTACTCTCAACCATGATTCTATTGCAGAGCATTCTACTTCAATTCAATCACTGTTTTAACATAACGATAAATTTTCATTCTTGAATAGTTACATTTTAGTTAGTTCCCGAAATTTATTAAAACATAATATGCTAAAAACTATTAAGATATCTCATGAGGTTTTTCTTTCCACTCTCTTTCTGTTTTTTTTTTAACAGCCTGTACAGTTTTAGTAGCTTTGGTGGAACAACTAGCAGAAGTTAACAACAGGACAATAACAAATTCAGTATCAGAACTGTGTAGATTATTACCTGGTGAATATGGAATATTCTGTGATATCCTGGTTCACATTTGGGGACAGGCCATAATTGAAAAGTAAGTAATATTTATCATTCTATTTCTCTTTTATATATTATATAACACTGGTTGGCAAAAAAAAAAAAAAAAAAAAAAAACTATATTTTTCACTCCCTGTTAAAATTCTGGGTGATTCTTGTAGATTTGACATAGCTGAATTCAAATGTGGCAACCATATTGCTGTAATACCTGCCACAGGATTAAATTCAAAAACTAAGTTTCTATTAAAAAAGTATTTCAAAAATATTTTTGCAAAATGTTACATACAGTACTAAATATTGAACATTGAGATTCAATGAGGTTTTGTCATATTTTGCCTTTTATAATCATCCATTCGTGTCTCATGTATGAGATTCCAAGTAGAGTGCCAACTTATTTGGACCCCACTTTCCCTGGTATCTTTTTTCAGTTTGAGAAATATCTTGGTGAAACCTTTCATCATGTTCATCGGAGATCGTTTCCAAGTTTTCAGGAAAAACATCTAAATGGGAATGTCCAGTGGTTATTGGAAGTGATGGGAATGTTGGAAATGAAGCTTTAATGACATGTTGCACCCCAATTTTCTGTATGCTAAAATTAGTTCACTATAATTTCACTGTAATTTTGTGATTTCTCATTGCTCTGGTTCAAGGTTCCGGCAGACCTTTTCGATTGCCTTCCAGGGCCCTTATTTCTGTAGAATTTAATTTTTTAGTGAATTCCTCATCTTGGAATAATAATCTTCTAGAATTTAATTATCATAAATTTGCTCTTGAGGAAACTTTTGCCTTAAACAGGAAAATCCTTTTCCTTTTTTGTCCATCACTTTCACAAATATTTTTATCAAACCTAAATTGATGTGCAATGGAGCTAGGTTTGAGCTAGCTTTTTCAATTGCATTCCAGTTTACCCTTTCCTTTTAGTAATTACTGGAAGTGATGGACAAATGAAGTGGTAAAAGTTCTCCCTCCTCTGGCTAATGGTGTATGAACTGGCTTCCTAGCATCATTTTGCAAGTTTTGATACTGTTTATATTTTTACTGGTGATAACCCTAACTTCTAGCCTTCCTTGGTATAACCATATATCAAATATTTCTTCCTCTGTATTGAAAGAAAACTAAGGAATTTACTTTCTTTCGCAACTGCGCTTTTCTTCTGTATAAACCATAGTGGTGCTCTGAAAACCTCTCTTAAATTTCTGGACCAAGTGCTGAAAAGAGTGCAGCCAGTTTAAATAACGATCCTTTTGACCCTCTGTTAGGTATGTGTAGTCAGTGAAACATCGATAATATTTCAGCAGTTACTGCTTCATCTACTCTGTCCACCCAGCTCTGTCTCACTCATCTACTCTGTCCACCCAGCTCTGTCTCATTCATCTATTCTGTCCAGGACAGAGTAGATTTTCAAAAAACAGTTAATAGCTGTGTTTGAAAATGTTTTCTTTGATTTCTTAACTGAAAATTCCAGACATCTCTGTTAATTATTGCACAATTAGGAAAAACTCACAATTAAGTTAAACTTAATTATATGCAAGTGTTGATTGTGCATCTGTCATGTACAGTTATTGATAGCAAGCTGGCTTTACTGCCACGCCCTCTCCTCTAATTGGTAATGCTCTCTGACTTCATGACATTGATACATCATCTGGAATCAAACTGTTGATGTTCCCTTCATGTGTTATGCAGTGAATGTCCATGTTACTGATAGGCTGGTGTCTAATTGCAGCATTCATTGTTGTGTGTGGTGTTTAAATTTTCATTTCACTTGATGACAGGTCTAAAGGGAAATTTTCTTTGAAATTTTTAATTTCAAAGATTAATTACAAATTTTTACAATTATGTTGAGAAAAAATTTAAAATAAAAGTGGCATAAAAAATCAATATTTTGAATTAATTTTTGCTGATTTTTCAAATTTTTGCATGCACAGAAGAATTTAAATTTTTTGTGTACCTGATTATGGATTAAAATTAGTTTTCTGTTGTATAAACATTCAGTTTTTACTGCTTGCATTTGCATAGCTATTTCCATAGGCACTATTCTGAATTAGCATCTGTAATTCCATCTTTTTCAAAAACTATTTGAAACACTTATAACCCAAACTAACTTCTGTTCGGCTTCATTATCTCTTCTGTTTCTGCTCTTTGGAACAAGCTTCCTTTATATATTTCATGAAAATTACAGTCTACAGAAAAATTCATGCCCAATGTCAACAAGTATATTTTCTTCCACCTCAATCCATACGTGATACTAGAGATACCAATAACTTTCGCATTTGGGGTTACCATTAAAAAAAAAACCATAGGTACATTTTTTTTTATAATTTCCTGAAAAAAATGATGTGTCACTATATTATCTCACAGCAAATGGTCAGAAAAAAAAAGAAAACAGCATAAATTAAAATAATCTCCAGTTTTCATAATTTGAGATGACACTTACCATGTGCAACCTTAATGTGGAATAACAGTAAATAATTGTGGTTGAATTAATTTATTTTAATATTAGTTTTTAAGCTTTATTTATGATTATTTATTTTCAGATTAAGCAGAAAAGAAACACCTGATGTGATATGCTACAGCCTAGGAATTTGCCATGTTGATGGAGGTCAAGAGTATTGTCATCTTTTCCCAGCACCTCAGGTTAGATTAAAATAGTTAAATACTATGCTGCCTAACCACTTTCTGCAGAATGTGCTGATGAACTTACCTGTCGAGTTCATTTGATGCTCAGTGGGATTTGGCTGTCCAGAGAAGGTGCTTAAGTCTTCCTTGTGTTCCTCAAACCACTCTTTCGCACACTTGGTATGGTGGATGGTTGCATTCTCATTAACAGTATCCTGTCTATAGAGATACATGCAGATTTTCCAGGTGTACCTGATCCACAACAGTGTTGCTTTGGCATTAACAGTGGCTGTAGTGGAATCAGGGGACTAAGGTTATGCCAATATAACCTCCCCCACACCATTACATATCCTCCAGTAGCCTTTACTGAGTACTCCACAGGTGGTTCTAGTGTCTTGTGGATTTTCTCTATATATGTTCTTCCATTAATAGTGAAAAGTGTAAATCTGGCCTCACTAGACCATGTCTTTCTTCAGTTTTCTTGCATCCATCCTTTATGTTCTGGCACCAACCACAGGTCTCCTACTCCTGTAGCAGTCTTTATAGGATTTTTCACATGGTACTATACCAATGCCTTGCAATGTTCCTACATTAAATGCAGAGATGAATTGTTCCATCTTTTGTTGAGTTATACATGTTAATCCATTTCAGACATTGAGCACCTTACTCAGCCACCTTGCATTTTCAGCTGCAGTTGTCTGTTGATGGATTTTTTCTGGTACTTTTTCTGTTTGTTAAAGACTGAAATGAAACTAGCTTTTACATATGCAACAAGTGCACCCTACCTTTCTGCATAGCACCCTAGATGTGTACTAGCCTGCCTCTTTGGAAGTTAATGAGATTTTGTCTTTTCTGCCACTGTCGGTGTGGAACAGAGTCAGATTTTTTTTTTTTTTTTTGGCTGGTGCAGCATAAGCTTCAGGCTTCCTTGCACCATATGGCAAATAATAATTGTTTTATGGTAGTAATCTCCAGCAATGTGCTCCACTGCTTGCACTATCCCACCTCATGAAATTTCTGTTCGAACAGAAAAATGTGAGCTTCTGAAAACGTGAGTTGGCCTTCAATCTTGTGAATGCTAAGAAAAAGAACAGGTGCATGTATACTTGCGTGTACACCAATGCTAGGAGTTTAGTAAATAAATTTGATGAATTTGAGGTATTGCTCAAAACATCAAAGGCAGATATTGTGGGGATTTCAGGGATGTAGTGTCACACAGATATAAGGAATGCAGAACTGGAATTTGGGGAGTACAATGTCTACAGAAAGGATAGACAGGATAGGAAGGGAGGAGGGGTTATGCTATTAGTTAAGAAATATATAAAATCCAAGGAAGTGAAGAGAGTCGACATTGCTGGACAGAGCAGTGTCGAGTCAGTTTGGTGTGACATAAGCATTGGGAGATTAAAATTGAGAGTAGGAGTGTGCTATAGGCCTAATGACTCTGATGAGTATAATAAGAAATTGTACAGGGAAATAGAGTGGACCAGTAAATCAGAGAGTCTTATAATGGGGGATTTTAATTTCCCAGATATTGACTGGAATTTGGGGGCTGGTCACTCACACACTAGCAAGGCTTTTGTGGATTTATTGGATGATTGTTTTCTACATCAGCATTTTCGGGAGGCAACTAGAGGGAGTGATACTCTTGATTTGATTATCAGTAGTGATTCTTCATGCATTAAGAATCTGCAGGTAAATGAACCACTAGGTGGCGGTGATCACAGTGTGCTGAAGTGGGATTTACTCAAAGAGGTAACTACCATTAGGGGTAAAGGGAAGGGTTATTGCTTTCGTAAAGGCGACTACGATGGACTGAGACAGTATTTAAATTCTATACAGTGGGACCAACTGATGATGTTACCAACAGCAAATTCAAAATGGGAAGCATTCAAAGAACTTATCTTGGAAGCTACTAGGCTTTACATACCAACTAAGAAATATTGTTCAAGGTTTAGGCCTAAGTGGATGTCAGATGAACTAATGAGACATATGGCAGAGAAGAAAAATGCATGGGATACATACAAATTAACACATGACACAGAAGCCTATGATAGATACAAGTTGATCTGAAACCGAGTTACAAAGGAGGTTAGGCGGGCGAAGGCAGATTACAAGAAATCTTTGGCAAGGGATACAAAGAAGAACAGCAAAGAGTTCTTTACTTACGTAAACTCTAGAAGGAAGGGGATGAATCAGATTGGTCCACTTGATATCGATGGGTCAACTGTTGATCCTGCTCAGGTAGCTAACAAACTAAATGAATATTTTGCATCGACATTCACACATGAGGAGTTATTCAGCGAGGGAAATGCCAGAGGTGTATTCAACTCTGGCAGTAAGCTAGAGAATCTTGTAATAACTGAGAGTAAAGTGGAGGAGAAATTGTTGAAGATAAATACAAGAAAGCACCTGGGGTGGATGGGATCTATCCAGTTATATTAAAGGAGGCGGCAGAGGAAGTAAGCAGGCCCTTAGCCATAATTATGAGAGCTTCCTTGGACTCAGGGGAAGTACCCATGGACTGGAGATGTGCATATGTGACCTCAATTCACAAAGGAGGATCAAAGGGCGACACGAATAATTACAGACCAGTTAGTTTAACTTCTGTTCCGGGTAAAATAATGGAGTCACTGGTTAAAGATGCATTGCAAGATCATCTAGACAAGACTGCAGCAATAATTCAGACACAGCATGGGTTTGTTAAGGGAAAGTCTTGTCTGACAAATTTGATTGGTTATTATGATGTGGTCACAAAGGAACTGGATGCAAAAAATAATTTTGATATCATATACTTGGATTTCAGGAAAGCTTTTGACACTGTTGCGCATGGAAGACTACTGTACAAATTGGAGCAGAATGGTATTAAGGGTAAGTTGCTACAATGGATAAAAGGATGGTTAAGTGGGAGAAGACAGAGGGTGGTAATCAATGGGTGCTGCTCTTCGTGGACTAATGTTATTAGTGGAGTCCCACAGGGTTCGGTGTTGGGTCCACTGTTGTTTTGTATATTTATCAATGATATTGATGAAGGTATATCAGGCTTAATGTCGAAGTTTGCAGATGACACGAAGGTTGGCAGGGTTGTTAATTACAGTAATGGCAGTGTGCTACTGCAACAGGATCTAGATAATTTGGGCAGATGGGCTAAGAAGTGGCAACTGAAGTTTAACCTTGACAAATGCAAAGTACTGCATATGGGTAGAAGTAACCCCAGAGAAACGTACCAACTGTGTGGTACTACACTTAAGGTGGTAGAAAATGAAAAAGACCTGGGAGTAATTGTGCAGTCAGATATGAAGTTTTCTGAGCAATGTAGACAGGCTGCTAGGGCAGGTCATGGGGTTTTGTCAATGATATATAGGAATTTTGCTAGCAGGGAAAAGGAGGTGATTGTCCCTCTTTATAAGGCAATGGTCAGGCCACGCCTTGAGTACTGCGTACAGGTCTGGAGGCCTCATTTTAGGAAGGATGTAGATTTGCTTGAGCGTGTACAGAGAAGAGCAACACGATTGGTGAGGGGAATGAAGGGATCCTCTTACCAAGAGAGGCTTAAGTTCTGCAAATTGCAGTGGCTGGAGACTAGACACCTGCGCGGTGATCTGATTGAGGTCTATAAGGCCTTGAATGGGTTGAGCACGCTGAATTCTGATGGGATCCTCCCACTTGTTCAGAATACGAACCTACGGGGACATAAGTTCAAATTAAGAAAGGATAGATGTAGAATAGATGTGTGGAAATTTGCCTTTAGCCAGCGGGTGGTTAATTGCTGGAACAAACTTCCATCTGTCGTTGTGGAAGTTGATAGGTTAAATAAATTTAAGGAGGAACTGGACAGGCAATTGGAGGGTATGGTGTGATTTTTTTTTTTTTTTTTTTTGGCTGATGCTGCATAAGCTCCTACACTTGCTTTCTTGCATCAAGTGCCACTACTACTACTACTACTACAAGTAATTATAGACCTGTTAGTTTAACTTCTGTTCCCGGAAAATTAATGGAGGCACTGGTTAAAGAAGCACTGCAGGATCATCTAGACAAGACTTCAGTTATAGCTCAGACACAGCATGGTTTTGTTAAGGGGAAGTCTTGCCTGACCAATTTGATTGGATACTATGATGCAGTCACAAAAGAACTGGATGCAGGGAATAACTTTGATATTATATACTTGGATCTTAGAAAGGCTTTTGATACTGTTGCACATGGAAGACTGCTGCACAAATTGGAGCAGTGTGGCATTGGAGGCAAATTGCTGCTATGGATAAAGGGGTGGTTGAGCGGGAGAAGACAGAGTGCTGGAACGAGTACAGAGAAGGGCAACAAGATTAGTGAATGGAACAAAGGGGTGCTCTTACGAAGAAAGGCTTAAGTTTTGCAAATTACAGTGTCTGGAGACTAGGCTCCAGCGAGATGATCTGATAGAGGTGCAAGCCTTGAATGGTTTGAGCATGCTCAATGCTTACGGGATTCTTCCTCTTGCTCAGAACAATCACCTGAGAGGGCATAAATTCAAATTGAGGAAAGACAGATGTAGGATAGACGTGAGGAAATTTGCCGTTAGCCAGCGGGGGTTGGTTGGTGGAACAGACTTCCATCCCCTGTCGTGGAAGTTGATAGCCTGAATAAGTGTAAGGCTCAGCTGGACAGGCATTTCGAATGAACAGAGGGGTGAAGTGGAAGTGGTTATTTTTTATTTATTTATTTATTTTATTTTATTTTATTTTATTTTTTATCTTTTTTTTTTTGGGCTGATGCTGCATAAGCTTGCTTTCT
This sequence comes from Mastigoproctus giganteus, assembly GCF_048544385.1. NCBI lineage: Eukaryota > Metazoa > Arthropoda > Arachnida > Uropygi > Thelyphonidae > Mastigoproctus > Mastigoproctus giganteus. Next base: position 87,007,313 of record NC_143584.1, read on the forward strand.
TGCATCAAATGCCGCTAATACAGTGAATGACAACAGTATGTCTCCAACTGGTGTGCTCCAGATTGCTGGTTTGGTTAATCATACACATTGGTAATACAGTCGGTTCTGCTATAATGCGGTACATGTGTTCCTAAAAATCTCCATGCTATGGTTTTTCGCATTAAAAAAAACAGGGCTTATGGGGAAAATAGGGATGGGGCAGAGCACTCAAAAAACATATTTAGTATGGTAACTAATAAAAGTTAGAAATTCAATAAAATTGCTAACACAGGTTTAAACATCTTAAATTTCTAATAAAAAGATAAGCAGTCAATAACAACGAATGGAGCACACACAAGTGAGGTATGGAGTAAGTTTACGAGTTTATGAAGCGTAAAAAAATAGGAATAAAGAGAAGATTCTGAAAATTTATTTATATTTTTTATAGGATTAGAGATTTCGTGGAAGGGGAAACACATTTCACCATAATAACTTAAAAACCCACAGAATTCCAGCTATCGGGATTATCGCAAATGCAGTAAGATTGAGTTTACTACCTATTCATAATTAGATTGAACTAACTGAAAACCCCAATAAATGGAGAACTGCAAATTGTTTTTATTTCAGGGGCTCACATCTCGTGGCACACCTAGGTCCTGAGCTGGATATCATCATTCTTCTTTTTCTTGGTGATTCCTTTCTACTTCTGACTCTTCTCTCTCTCTCTCTCTCTCTCTCTCTCTCTCTCTCTCTCTCTCTCTCTCTCTCTCTCTCTCTCTCTCTCTCTCTCAGGGTAGTTCAGAAATTTTTTTTTTTTGGCTGGTGCAGCATAAGCTTCAGGCTTCCTTGCACCATATGGCAAATAATAATAATAATTGTTTTATGGTAGTAACCTCCAGCAGTGTGCTCCGCTGCTTGCACTATCCCACTTCATGAAATTTCTGTTCGAACAGAAAAATGTGAGCTTCTGAAAACATGAGTTGGCCTTCAATCTTGTGAATACAGCGAATGACAACAGTATGTCTCCAACCAACACAACTACAGTAAATGGAAAATATAGCTTTCACACATTTGACATTTTTTAAGCTTCATAAACTTGTATGTATTGCTGCACAGGCCACTATGTTCAGCTTGGTGCCGAGTTTTGCGTTCCCCTGGTGTTACTCAGAGACGAAATCGCGCATGAGTCAATGCAAAAATCGCATTGTTCCCTAATCAGTTGCATTGGAGCAAATTCACGTTGCAAAAATGCACGTTATAGCAGAACTGACAGTATCACGCAGTTACTTGATTATTAAAAATAAGATATTTTATTAATCAGCATTCCATTTCATAAAATTTCAGCATTCCATTTCATAAAATAGCATTCCATTTTTGACACCTGTGGTGAACTTTAATTGGGCACAATTTAGTCACATGACTAAATTTATTAATACATGGCTAAAATTATTAATACAACAATCTTCAATTTACATATCATATGGGACCATTTTTGCAACCACAGATGGTGCAAAAATGGTCCTAAACCCTTGACTCTAATAAATTGGCCAGGCAGTGTTATCCTCTTATATTTCTCACCAGTATGACTGTGATCAGTAGTGCCCTTTTAATTCGCTGGGAACTAATTCTAAACAAAAAATTTTAAAAATGCTAAAAGGAGGATGGTAGTGACTAAGCCAATTCATAAATATTCCACATAGCAGTCCAGTTTTGCCAGTATTTCACATACCGTGAGAATATATTCAAATGCTTTGTTTCCATGTTGTACTCATCCCACACATGCTTCTTGATTAGACCGGGGTTCGAGCCTGTGACCATCAAATATGGAGGATGCGGAAAGGTCAGAGAATGACCACCGCATATTCCTTAATTGCAATAGCAATATGGTCTTAGTTGCTAATGCTCCTAAAAATCAAATAACAAACAAACAGCAAACTCATCCCACAGACTAATTAATTTATAAACAGCAACAGATTGGGAAAAGCCATAAATAAGAAATTATGAAACAAATAAGATTAGGCCCAAGTACTTAAAAGTATTTGGTTTGAAATAAAGCCTTACGTTTGCTTTTCTTTATGATTTCATTCATTTATTTGAGCATGTAGAAAGAGAAGAAATAATACACATAACATGTTAATAATTTTTGCATTATAATGAATATGGAAAAATTATACTTAAAATATTTTATTTCAGTTTTCAACATTTCTTCAGAACCTGTAGGTAAGCAAAGTGGTATTACACTTTCCTCATAATCTTATATTGCAAATTCTAAGATAGATGGCTTTAATGAGGGGCGGGGGTAGTCAAATGAATCGGAACAAAATTTTAATTGTTATAAATGATTCTAGAACTAGTGGCCATAAATTAAAATTACAGGAAAAGGGATTTAAACTGGATTAGTATTAGTAGTGCATATGATGCAAGAAAGCAAGCTAATGCAGCATCGGTCAAAAAAAAAATCTCCAATTCTACGGAGGATGCCATTAATGATCTCATGAATTTCACCAACCAGGCAGAGGATAAGTATGTGTTAGCCATCTTTATAGATTTTACTGGAGCTTTTGACATGGTGTGGCATGAGAGTATTCTGTCTGCATTAAGGGGTATGCAATGTCCAGACTTATTGTATAGGACGATACAGAGTTATTTGTATTGTAGGAAAATTATACTGAAAGCTAAGCATCTACAGTTTAATAGGAATCTTTCGAGAGGGTGTCCTCAGGGGTCTGTATTGGGCCCACTTTTTTGGAACTTAGTACTTAATTTATGGCTAGAACAATCAATTGAAAATCTGCATAAGATTGCTTATGCAGATGATTTGGTTTTATGTATTACTGGTAAATCCAGGGCTGTGCTTGAAATAAGAGTGGCCCAGGTATTAGAAAGTCTAGTGTCGTGGGCTGATCTGCACAAACTATTGATATCTGCAACTAAAACTGTTATGATGCTTCTTAAGGGGAAACTAAATTGTGCATGACCGCCAAAAGCTTTAATTAAGGGGAGGCAGATTCCCCTAGTATCTGAGGTGAAATATCTAGGTATAAGAATTGATGATAGATTATCGTTTTTCCCACATTTAAATTACTTACACGAAAAAATTAAAAAATTTAGTGCAGCAATAATTCAATTAACACGGTCAGATTGGGGGTCGAAAAGGAAAGTTTTAAATTTATACTACAAGGCAGTCTTCTTACCCATAGTTGCGTATGGAGCATCAGTGTGGTACTTCAGAGTTACTAACGTTAAATTTAAACAGAAATTGTTATCGATTCAGCGCTCAATGCTTTATGTTATTTCTAATTTGTGCAGAACAGTCTCAACGAATGCTATGCAGGTTTTGGCCGGGCATTTGCCTTTAGACTTGTACATTGTGTATCGGGCCCTTTGTTATTACTTAAAAAAAGGCATAGTGGTTTCTTTCATGAATATTACATCTGATGTCACTATAGAGATAGCTAAAGCTAAGAAAAATGTTCTAACACAGTTGATTGGTATGTGGCAACAGAGATGGGATCTTAGTGCAACTGGGGAGGTGACTAGATTGTTTATTCCAACAGTTAAATTTACTTATGATAGTCACAACAAATGGTTTTTTCCTTCTATGGTAACATCATTTATTTTAACTGGCCATGGCTCATTAAATTTTAAACTACATTACTTTGGTCTAGTCAGCTCTCCTTTATGCACTTGTGGGCAACCTGAGACTTGGAGTCATTTATTATATGATTGTAGTGTTTACGTTGAACATAGAGAAAGGCTAAAAGTGAAGATTGGTAATTTAATTAGAGGCTGTGAAAGTGACATTATTGCTAATCAGGATAAATTTCAAGCACTGCAAGAGTTCTGTGTAACTGTTTTTCAACGGAGAAGACATTGGAATAATCTAATGATTACTAATTAAGATTTGGTTATACATACATTTTGATTATTTGCATTTTTTTTTTTTTCTTTTAGTTTGTTTATATTATGTGTGTGTATATATGTATTTTATTTATTTATTTTTCTTTTTTTCTTTTTTTTTTTTTTTGCTGGCTCTCAGGTGTGGGCAGCCTGGGAGTGGGATTGCTGGCACCCACCGGTATAGCACTACTTCCGGTGGGTGTGGGATTTTTGTGCACGAGGCACTTAAAATAGAAGACCAGGCCCAGCACCAAGTGAATATGGGTGGCCATTAGGGTCTATTCGCCAACGGGGAGCAGCTGTGCAGGTGACAGCTTCTCCCTGATGGCGAAGAGACCTTCCATACAGGTCTATTTTGCAGAGGTTCTGCACAAAGTCAACTTTATCAGGTGGAGATAGACGTAAGTCTAGGTGCCACCTTAGATATAATAATAATAATAATAATAATTGGTCAAAAAAAAAATCTCCAATGCTTCCCATGTCCATCCCCTTAACAGTTTGTCTAGTTCTTTAATTTATTCAAAATACTCACTTCTACAACTCCAGATGACAGTTTGGTCCAATAATGAATTATTTGCTGGCTGAAGACAAATTCCTACCTATCTATCCTGTAACCATCCTTCTTTAGTTTGAATTTAAGCCTCCTCGTGTATATCCTGAGCAAGAGGAAGGATTCTATTGGCATTCAGCTCACTCAATCTATTGACTGGAACACCTCAGTCAGATCTTGCAGGTGTCTAGTTTTCAGATCCAGCAGTTTCCAGAACTGAGGCCTTTCCCTTCACTAATCGTGTTGCTCTTCTCTGCACCTGCTCAAAAAGATCCACATACTTCTGCAAAGGAAGCTTCCAGATCTGTATCTGGAGTACTCAAGATGTGGCCTGACAATTGCCTTGTATAATGGGGAAAACATCTCCTTATCCCTACTGACAAAATTACAGTATATATTTAAAAAAAAAAAAAAAAAAAAAAGAGTAAGCAGCCGTCATTATCAATCCACTGCAGGATGGAAGCCTCCCCAACAATTCATGTTGAGGGAAATAGACCATAATCTGCCACGTTGCTCCAGTGCAGGTTGGCAGATCGACTGTATTTAGCAGTCAGGGGCTTGAGTCCCAGTCTACTCGAAGAGCATATGCTACTGCACTCCTACTCCTGACTACGGAGGCTTCAAATTCTTGTATATTATTGACAAACCCCCAAAGGCTGCCCTGGTAGCTCTGTCTGCACTGCTCAGAGAACTTCACATCTGGCTGCACAATTACCACCAGGTCTTTTTCATTCTCCACTACTCTGGGTGTGGTAACCATTGGTATGTTAATCTGGGATTACAGGTACCCATTTGAAGCACTTTGCATTTGTCAAATTTAAACTCCATTTGCTTCTCAGCAGTTCTGTCTATTATATAGATATTTTGCAGTAGCATCCCTGATTATTGTGATTAACCATCCGGCTAATCTTTGTATCATCTGCAGACTTGGACGTTAGGCCTGGTGTGCGTTCATCAGTATCATTAATAAATATTGAAAGCACTAATGGGCCCAGGACTGAATCCTGGCAGATTCCACTAATAATATTTGCCCATTGATAACAGTTCTCTGTTTTCTGATACTCAACCAGCCCTTTATCCAGAGAGTAACTTGCTCTTAATGCCACACTGCACCAATTTGTATAGTAGTCCTTTATGTACAGCAGTATCAAAAGCTTTTCTGAAATCTAAGTACAGTCAGTCCTCATATAACACATGTTTACACTACACGAATTTGATTATACGTGATTTATAAATAGGGGAACGATATCGTATATAACACGAACCAAATTCGCTTATGCATAATTTCCCTTTGTGGTTACAAGAAATGGCAGTCAGACACGGAATCACCCCAACTGAACGCAACACGCTAGAAATGAAGAGAAGAGTCTGAAAATGTATATATGTTTTTTATATCAGCGAAGGGGAAACATATTTTACCATAATAACGTAAAATTCCAGCTATCGGTATTATCGCAAATGCAGTTAGTTCGAGTTTACTACCGGTTTATAACAGATTCCACTAGTAGGAATGAAACTGGAAATTGTTTTTATTGTTTTATGGTAGTAACCCTCAGAAATGTGCTTTAGTAAAATGTGAGCTAATGAGGTGTTTTTTTTTTTTTTTTTTATGTGAACCCCAAACAAGAGAGGTATTAGAACCTATAGAACTTAGTACCGTGCTTGGGTTCGAGGTTGAGAAGAAGAAAGAAGATATTTGTTGACATTGGACTTGAACTTCTGTAGACTGTAATTTTCAGGAAATACGTATGAAGGAAGGTTGTTCCAGAAAACGGCAGTTGAATGAATAAACGAGGAAGATGAAAAGTTGGTTCTGTGAGTTTGAAGTTGGACAGTAAATGGATGTTGGCTGGTGGCGGCATGTGTTCGGACTATTTTGAAAGAGAGAGCGGGAATTATAGAAGCCAATTCAGAAGAACAGTGCTCATGGAAGTATCTGTAGAAGAGGCATGCAGCAGAAACAGTACGTCTATTAGAAAGCGAGTGGAGAGACTCTGTTACAGATGAATCATTAATTAACCTAACTGCCCTCTTCTGAATGGAATAAAGAAGCCTGAGAGAGGTTTTGGGGGCACCACCCCACATGTGGGGACAATATTCCTTGGCAGGGCGGATTTGCGATTTATACAGAGTGAGCAGCTGTTTCGAAGAAAAGTAATGCCGAGAGCGAAAGAGAAAACCAAGTTTTTTAGATGCAGAGGAAGCAATATTTGTAATGTGCTTGTGCCAAGAGAGATTAGAAGCCAGGGTAATCCCCAAAAGAGATATATCATTTTGCCTAGAAATCGGAGTGTCTCTAAAGATAAGCATAGGAGCAGAAGAATCCTTTTTGCGAGATATAAAACAAGACTGAGTTTTAGAAGGGTTGAAATCAACTAAGTTGTCTTTGTCCCACTGGAGAATTACCTGAAGATCGACATTTAAGGAATTGGTAGCAGATTTTCGAGAAGTTGAAGCTGATTGAGCAGGACAAGGTTTCTCAAAATGGAAAGTGGAATGCAATGTGCTATCATCAGCAAAACTATGGATAGGATTTCCAGTCAATGGAAGAAGGTCATTATATAAGAGGAAAAAAGGGGGGGGGGAAGAACTGAACATTGGGGGACACCAGCATTAGTGGAGAAGTTAGAAGACAGAGAGCCATCTACCATCACCCTCAGTGGGCGATCAGAGAGAAAACAGTTGGCAAACCATAAGATGGAAGCTTGTTTAGAAGACCTTTATGCCAAACAAGATCAAAAGCCTTTGAGATGTCAAGAGCAACTACTTGTGTTTCACCGAACCTTTCCATTGAATTAGTCCATAAATGGGTAACATAAGCCAGAATATCACCAGTGGATCGACACTGACGGAATCCATACTGGTGAACGTTGATCAGACGGAAGGTTTATAGGTAGTTTAAGAGTTGACGGTTAATTGATTTCTCCATTACTTTAGAAAGAGTAGAAGTAATTGCAATGGGACGATAATTGGATGGGAAAAATTTGTCTCTCTTTTTAGGAACTGGCTGGATATGAGCAAATTTCCAAGCAGAAGGAAAAACACCTTTGGCATAAGAAAGTGAAAAAAGGCGGCAAAGAACAGGAGTAAGTTCAGGAGCACAGGTTTTGAGAACGAGTGGAGAAATACCATCAGGACCTGGAGCTTTCTTAGCATCAAGATTCATCTAAATCCTTCTGATATCCTTTTGACGGAAGACCACAGGAGGCATTGAATGGAGCGTGTTGAGAATGGTGGGAGGTGTTTTTCCAAGATCATTAATACATGAGCTGGAAGAAAAATGGGATGCTAGCAGGCCAGCTTTATCCTTGAAGTGACAACAGAACCATCTGGTTTGGACAGAGGTGGGAGCAGAGATGGGCAAAAGTTGCGGCCAATAGCTTTGGCAAGAGACCAGAATGCTCGGCTACCATTAGGGCAAGAAGCAAGTTTTCTACTCTTAGCCTGTTCAAACTCTAGTTTGGACTGATTAATAACTTCTTTACAATTGTTGCGAGCTTTGGTGTAGGCAGAAAATGAAACTGAAGAATTAGCAACAAGCCAATTACAATATGCAACATTCTTCTCTTGAACAGCCTTAGCACATTTATTAGAAAACCAAGGTTTAGATAAAGGACGAGATTTTAAAGTGGAGTGTAGGATAAAGGATTCCATTCCTGCAAGAATAATTTCATTGACACGATCTGAGCAAACGTTGACATCAGAAGTTTTGAAACAGTAATCCGACCAAGGAAAAGAAGTCTCGCAGGTCATCCCATTTTGCATTCTTGTAATGCCAAACAACACGAGGTTGGGAATAGCCACGAGATAAAGGTTCCATTGGAGAAGAGACAATCACCACGTTGTGATCTGAAGTGCCTAAAGGACCTCTCACTTCGACCGTGTACTTAGAAGTGTTGTTTGTGAGAAAAAGATCAAGCGTATTGGCTGTGTGATTAGGATTGTCCGGTATTCTTGTAGGTAAATGAACAATCTGTTCTAGGTCATTAGTAATTGCAAAAGCATCAGCATCTCGATCTGCTGGGTCGGCGTGACTAGAAAACAGAAGCCAGCTGTGGAGTTGTGAACATTAAAATCACCAAGGAGAATTACCTCACTGTTAGGAAAGTTGGACTGGAGAAAGCCAAGTTGCAAAGAGAGGAAGTCAAAGAGCTCCAAGTGATTAGTGGAGTTGGGAGAACGGTAGAGACAACAGATGAATTTGACACTATGAGGTAGAGAGATTTTAAGCCAGAGAAGATCAAAGAGAGAAGATTCCAAATTGCCAAGTCTCTGACAGGGAATATCAGAACGGACATATGCACAAGTACCACCTTTGAGGCGAAAGGAATCGTACAGTGAATAATTTGGGCATCTGAGATGAGCAGTAGTTGAATCAACCGATAACTGAGATTCTGTCAGAAAAAGTACATCGGGTTTGGCAGACTGCAAGTGGAAATGGACATCGTTGAGTCCACGTATATTTGTGAAATGAATTAGGAAGTGCTTGGGAGGTTTAGATTTTTTCGCAGATAAGCTTGCTCTATTAGTTTGACAATTCATGGTGTATTCAATAGTAAGAAAAAGTGGGTGTTACATGTTGTATGAAGTAATGAAATTTTTGGATATGGTGTACACGTGGTAAGAATATACCCAGATCCTTGACATAACGTGGCCTCGACAATGCTCCTCGCATGCACACTACTCGGACTCCCTCCAGTCACTATCTGGCAGAGTAGAGGTAGCAAGGTTATACACTAGCTGATCCAGAAGCCTCCTAGAGAGTTACCAGTAGGTTCGGTCCGGTGTACTAACTAGCGGCAGGCCTGCGAACCCCGTTTTAGACCTGTACCCTCGAAATGTAAGGAATATTGGATCTCGCCACGACGTTCATTCTAACCTCAAAGGTCATCAATCATACTGCATGATGGAAGTGATAGGGAAGGGTTGACCGGAACTTGTCTCCGCCTTTACGGTGTTGTTTATTCAGTTGCTACACGTGCACAGCTTTGTTTATGTGTATCAAGCGTGCCTCCTCATTTTGTAATTGTGCTTTATTCCCTAAAAATGAGTAAAATACTTAAAAGGTGTGAAAAGGAAGTATCCTGGTGAAGACACTACAGATTCTTCTTCTTCAAGAATAGTGTTTCCATTTACACTGGGTTTCCTCAGCCTACAAGTTATTTCTTGTTAGGAATTTTTTCCCACCATAAAGTATGGTTCAGGGTGTCTTGGTCTGTTAAGCCTCGAGCTGTCATGCAGTCCCGTACTCCATCCATCCATCCATCCATCCATCCATGTCCTCCTAGGTCTTCCTCTTCTCCTTCTTCCAGGAGGTATCCATTCCAGGATAGCCTTTGAATATCTGTTTTCTTGCATCTGTTTTACATGTCCATACCATGTTAGATGCTTTTCTTTGATGGTATCAATAATAGTCTTTTCCACTTCCATTTTTTCCCTTATGTCTTCAATCCGTTTTCTGTCTCTTCTAGAAGTTCCTTCTGAGCGTCTCCAAAAATCCATTTCTGCGGAGAGCAATTTGTTTTCCGCTCGCCTATTTAATGTCCAGATTTCCGCTCCATATAATAGAAGGCTTTGACCTTTATTATATATTTCATTTTATTTTATATTTCATACAGTCGTTTGAAATATAAGTTTCTTTGTTTTATTTAGAATATTTTTGCTCCACAGAACAAAGTTTAACATGCCGATAGCCTTTCTGCCGTCTGCAATTCTCTTATTGATCTCTACTTGGGATGACCCATCACTTTGTAAGACTGATCCCAAATATTTGAATTTATCGGCTTGTTCGATTTTAAAACCTGAAATATTTAGAATGTGTCCTGGTCCTGAAGACAACATTTCAGTCTTGCTAAAATTGATTTTTAGACCCCATTGTTTATATTTCTCAAACAATTGACGACATGCATACTTTGCATCTTCCAAGTCTTGTGCAATCACCACCTGATTGTCTGCAAAAAGTAAATTGTGAATATAGGTGTTCTCATTAATCGGCAATCCCATTTTATTACATTTTTTTTTGACCAGGACCTTAGGCAGATGTCAGTATAAATTTTGAAAAGTGTTGGTGACATGCAACAACTGTATAATAAGCCTTTTGAAGTGTGGAATTCATGTGACAAAGCTGATCCCACTTTAATTCTGCATCTATTATTCCTGTAAATTGCCTTAATAATGTTAATCAGATGTCCATCAATATTTGCCTCTTTCAATGCGTGCGCCTCCGTAGCCAGGTGGGAAGGAGCAGCAGTGCGTAGCACACGCTTCTTGATTAGACCGGGGTTCGAGCCCGTCACCACCAAATACGGAGGATGCGGAAAGGTCACGGAATGACCACCGCATATCCCGGAGCAATATGGCCTTAGTTGCTAATGCTCCTAAAAACCAAACAACAAAACAACAATCTTTCAATGCTTCCCATAAGAGTTTTCTTGGAACACTGTCATATGTCTTTTCAAGGTCAATGAAAATCATAAAGATTTTTTTCCCTTTCGATTGGCATTTTTCAAGGATCTGTCGTACTGTTGAGATATGGTCTATACATGACCTCCCGGCTGAAAAACCACTTTGTTCTTCTGATACCTCGATTCGCACTTCTAAATGGTTCCTGAAACATTTTCCAAGGATCTTTAACCACGAGTTCAGTACACATATTCCTCTGTAATTTGAACAGTTTTTTTCGATCACCCTTCTTATAAATTGATGTAATATATCCTGTTATCATTCTCCTCTCAGTATACTATTTAACAGTTTTTGTATCAGAACAGCCACTCCTCTTCCTCCATATTTCAGAAGTTCCATGTAAACTCCTCCAGGTGATTTGCCATTCCTTCCTTCCTTTAGCAGGAGTTCCACTTCCCTAACAGAAACTTTTAAGCCCGAGTCTTCTACACCAAAATCCTCCATCGTTTTGAACTCTTCCCAGTCTTCTTTTAAAAGTCCTTCATAGGTATTAATTGCAAACCAGCATTGTCTTTATTCTGTTTTCTCAAGTCTTTAAGGACCTTCCACGATTCCGCTGATTGCTTGAAGCCCAATTTGCTATTAATAGTTGCACATTTCCGTTCCCATTCTTCTACTACCAACCGATTGGCTATTTTCTTCTTTTCAACATAAATGTTCCTATATGCATCGGCGTCTCCGTAGCCAGGTGGGAAGGAGCAGCAGTGCATAGCACATGCTTCTTGATTAGACCGGGGTTCGAGCCTGTCACCACCAAATACGGAGGATGCGGAAAGGTCAGGGAACGACCACCGCATTTCCTGGAGCAATATGGCCTTAGTTGCTAATGCTCCTAAAAACCAAATAACAAAAAAACAAAACAAACAAACTATATGCATCATTCCTATCACCCAGTCATTTCTGATATGCAAGTTTCTTTTCCTCTACAGCAGCTCTTACTTTCTCTGTAATCCAGGTCTTTTTTGGTTCTTGGCTCTTCTTTTTGCCTAGGATTTCATGAGCTATTTTTTTAACAGTATTTTTTAAATATTCATAGATTTCTTCAGTATTACCTTTTATCTCTATGTTAATTGCAGCATCCAGTCTCTGGGTGAAGTTGTTTCTAATGCTGTCGTCCTGGAGTAGGTCAACGTTAAATTGATCCACTTGTAATAATTCTCCTTCCCTGCATTGTTGGTTGTCCACACATATTTTCTTAATCCAGTTGCATCTCAGTGTTGTTTTAACAAGAAAATGGTCAGATCCACATTCAGCTCCTCTATAAACTCTGACATCTTTCAATACATATGTCCCCGAATGTTTTGAAATAACGTAATCTATAACTGATCTAATTTGTCTTGTCTCCTGTGACCAAGTATATTTATGGATATCCTTGTGTTGAAAAAATGTGTTGTTTATTCTCAAGTCGAACTGTTCACAAAGATTGCATAGTCTATCTCCGTTGTCGTTCCTCTCTTTCTCTCCAAATCTTCCAATAACCTTGCTTTTTTGTTCAGTTCCTACTCTTGCATTGAAATCTCCCATTAGAAGTATCTCTTTGTTCTTAGGGATTTTTTCTATTAGTTCTCTCTGATCCTCCCAAAATTCATCCTTCAAGGTATCGGCGGTGTCATTAGTCGGGGCATATATTCCTAAAATACATATTTTTCTCCCATACATTGTCAGTTCCAGTGAGATCATTCTTTCATTAATAAATTGCCAGTTTTTGATGTTGTGTCTGAATTTCTTTTTAACAGCAATAGAAACTCCTGCTCTTGCTCTTTCACTCTTATCGACTCCACTCCAAAAATGGTGGTATTCTCCCATTATTTCCTCTCCACATCCCTTTTTCTTTGTCTCTGATAACATGATGATGGCTAACTTGAATTTTTGCAGTTTGTCCGGAAGAAAGTTTCATTTAGTTGAAAGGCCTTGAATATTCCAGCATCCCAAAATCATAGTCCTTTTCCGTTTGCCAAGTCTTTTCCGAAAGTGCAGTCTGTTTTCATTTTCACTTCAAGGCCGTTTAGCATTTGTGTATTTTTTACACTGAATGAATAGCTAGCCTGTTGCAGCAACCCCCAACCTGGAGGGCTGGGGTATCTCTCTTAGTCTGGCCCCTACCCTTTGACCTGTCCAGCTTGGAAGGCCCTACCAGTTGCTAATCTACCACCGACTTAGCTCTCCGGGTCATCGGGACACACAAGCTCCCCCACCGCGACAAGGTGGAGAATACCATCGGGGGAGATTCAGAGAGAAAAAGAAAAGCAATATCGATAAACAGAGGTGGACTGGGTCAAAATTTCTTACCCGGGAAAATTTGTAGCGGCTTCATACTAGTGTTTATGGCCAAAATCACACTGGCCTCCGACCCACCGTAGTTTCCCTGGTAAGGCTTATGGCCAGTCCACCTCTGTCGATAGAGAAAAAAATATGAAATTGTGAAACACTTTGAGCGAAATGAAAGACCATGTGATATTGCATGTGCTACAGGCCTAAATGAGGCAATGCCGAGAATTACAAAGAATGCAGAGAAAATAAAAACTCATAGCAGGAACAGCTCAAAGTGTAATTAAAATCCATTAGATTAAGACACAAAGAATTGGAAGAGATGGAACAGCTGTCATCTGTTTGGATAGAAAATCAAACAAAAAACAAGTTTGCTTATGTTATGATATTACGTAATAAAATACGTAAGTATTTTATTACGATTATTTATTGTGTTTGGTAATGTTTTGGTTACAAATGTATGTTCAATCTTGGGTGGTCGGCACCTAACCCTGTTTTTCCCACAGGGCCTTTTTATATTGCACGATTTTGCATTGCACGAGGATTTCTAGGAACACAACTATCGTGCTATACGAGGACTGAATGTATGTGATGTCAAAATTATTAGTTGAATCCAGTTCTTTGTCATTGTGTCATAGTATCTAATTGGATTGTCAGACAAGACAGCTCCTTAACAAATCTGTGCTGTGACTGCAATATAAATGCATTCCTGCTTTACTGGAAAGATTCTAAGAGGGATTGCTGGGTGGCTGCAGTGGGTAGCAGAATGCAAAGGATTGTGATTAATGGATATTTTTCAGATTGGTGTAACATCAGGTGGGGTCTGCCAAGGATTGGTTCTTGGACCACTGCTGTTTCTGATTTTCATAACCAACATTGACAAAGGGATAAAAGTTATGATATTAAAATTTGCAGATGCTGTAAAGATCGGGAGAAGCATTAATGATTAAAGCCAAGCAGCGCTACTTCAGGATGACTTGAAGGCTTCAGGAATGGTCAGAAAAGTGGCAGCTATATTTTAATGCAGCAAAATGCAAGGTCTTATACTGGGGAAATAGCAACCTCAAAATAACTTACACACTTGGTGGGGTCGAATTAAAAACAGTAAGGGAAGCAAGAGATCTGGGAGTTATAATATGGGTAGTTGTGCAGTTGAAATAGGCAGCTAGGAAAGTCCACGGTGTCCTATTGATGATTTATTGAACAATATCCTGTAGAGGTAGAGAAGTCATAATCCCACTGTACAAGGCAACTGTAAGAACAAATTTGGAATACTGTGTCCAAGTATTGAGACCCCATCTGAAAAAAAAACATTCAACTTTTTTTTTTTTTTTTTCTTTTTTTTTTTATGAAAACCCCAAACATGAAAGGTATCAAAACCTATAGTACTTAGTACCGTGCATGGGTTGAAGGAGAAGTATGGGGGGAAGGGGATGCCAGAAACTTTGCTCTAGAGACTAAACATGGGTTTCACCACTTCAAGCCTCCAATAAGCAAAGTGGTGGTATTTCACCGGTTGATGAAAGTCATCTGCCACCTACTTCAGAATATCTTACTGTTACACAAAATCTTAAGTGCAACCTTGTTATAAAGTGTAACAAGATTTAATGATAAATTGAGAGCCACCTGCATGCTTAACTAGCCTTTATTGTTAATGTGATTAATAATAGAAACTCGTTCTAAAGCCTATTCCATTAGCAATTCTTTCCAAATTGAAGATTAGTTAACAGTATCAAGTTCAACTGTGGTTATATATCATGTAGAATGAAATAATTGTACACTTCACTGTAAAGTGTGATGCAAAAAAAATACACTAAATACTTAACTTAGTGTAGATGAGATGAAGTGTGCCCACCTTGTGACATCAGCTTACTGTAGAAAGAAGTAAGTGGCAATGTAATAACAAAATAAAGGCTAAACTGTTGTTTTTAGAAAGAAAATCAAAAATGTTACAAGCATTTTTTTTTTTTTTTTTAACTTAACAAATGGCTTAGTAGAGTTGCAATACCTTGGATTTAGTCCACCTCCTCCATTTGGGCCCTTAATTCATCACTCATAATAGTTCCAGAAAAAAAAATATCCCTTTTATTATATAATAAAATGTTTTCTTCAGTAAAAAATCAAATTATTATTGTTATTATAGAAAACAGACACGAAAGCGAGTGTACTTCATTCGGATGTTTTTCACAAAATTGAAAGGTTATTTTTCCAAAACATGTTTTTTCTATTTCCTTTTCAAAATCTAACGGTCACGGGTGATGTACTTGAGTTACATATTTTACATATTTTGTAACATATATTACATATTTTGTTATTGATGTTACAAAACTATTGAAATATAACGTATTGCCTATTATTTAATACATGGCTTATTTGACATAAATAAGCGTGTATAACTTTGTATTTATTGAAGAAACAAAGGGAAGTAGAGGCCTCCGTAGCAGAGTGGTCAGGACCAGGACTGCAATGGCATATGCTCTTTGAGTAACCAGGGTTCAATCCCCTGATTGTTAAAATGCAGTCAATCTGCCAACTAGCACTGGACCAGCGTGGCAAATTATAGTCCATTCCCTCAATATGACTTTGTCGAGGAGGCCTCCATCCTGCAGTGGATTGACAATGGTTACAAATTTATTATTTATAAGGGAAAGTAAACAGATCAACAAAATATAGTAGGTAGGTAGAGGAGTTGATTTATATTATATGATGCAGAACATTTTTGAAATTTTTACTACTATCCTTTTCAAACAATTACCCAAACAACCTTATGGGGATAGGGTCAGTGTCGTAACTAGAAAAAGTGGGCCCCAATGCAAAGTTTAGTGTGAGTCCCCCTGAAAATATTTGTTTTGGTAAAAATAAAAAATCCTTAAAAATTGCCCTGGAAGCAGCAGCTATGCCAATACCATTTCACCTCTATTCACTCCAGTTTCACTTATGCTGTGCAGCTAGCTAACAATAAACATGCTTTGTAGACAAATTTTATCATAAACATAACTAAAAAAACTTACATTTTCACTCAAATGTTTTTTCTATTTCGGGCAGGATGCCCCCTTTTAGTCATGGGCCCAAATGTACATATCGACTGCATTGGCATAGTTATGCCACTGGATTGCATTTTGCTGCACTGGCCAAAAAAAATTTAAATAACAATCTATAAAAAAGAATCCATGCTCTCAAAAAATAAAAGGAAACAATGTACATGTTTCTCTTATCACATAGATTAGGTAACTATCCAGCTTACCTTTGAATTTCCTCAAACTGTCAGCCTCAATTACCCACAGAGGTAACATTCCAGTAACAAATAACTCAGTGGCTAAAACAAAACTTCCCATACAATCTGAATATCTTTCTATTTAATTTAAATCTATGGCCTCTAGTTTTGGGATCATTTATAAAAGAAAAATTTTCACCATTTTACTATCCCCTCTCTGAGCCTTATAAACCTCAATGTGCACCCCTGTAAGGCACATGGTTGCTAAGCTTTATAGCCCGACATTTTTGCAGTCTTTTCTCGTATGGTTGTTCTTTTGCAAAGATTACCAAGCAGGTTGCCCTCTGAGTGAAATAATTCGTTGGGAAAAGTGAACGATTAATTAACAAGGCTGTCAGGTGTCTGATATTTTACTTGCACAGTCTTGTATTTGGGCTTACTTTGCAGTAAACAAATTGAGCAAATACTAGATGTGTACAAATATTCCATATTTTTGAATTAATCAAGTTTTATTTTATATATTTGTCAGTTTAATTTTAACAATATTCCACTTTCATTTTCAAGTTTTAATTAACTTTGCAACCATTATTGCAGTTTAGGAAGAACCATGTTATTTAATCTTATTATTCTTACATAAACAGAATTATAAAGTTTCTTCTTTTTGAATGAAATTTATATTTCTTTGGGCAGATGAACATTAGTTTCTGCATTGAATCTGTACAAAACTGTGTACATTTTTTTTTTTTTTTTTTTTTAATATACCACTCAATTCCTTGGTTGATAATATCATTATCAACCATATGGTGCAAGAAACCTGAGCCTTTTGCTGCACCTAAGAAATTTTATTCTAAGTTGTCGATTATTATTCTGAATAAACTTTCAATTTAGTTTATACTTTTTTTTTTTTTTTTTTTAAGGCTAACTGGATTCATTGCGTTTTAATAACTAGCCATATTGGTTACTTAAAACGGAAAGGCCAAATCCAGTAAATGCTGGATTCACTCTTGCATTTTAAGTAACCATACTAGTTAGTTAAAACAGAAAGCCCAAATCCAGTAAATGCCGAGGATAGTTGATAAATTTCCAATACTGAACTATGGACGTGCCCATATATTTATATGGGTGTATACTGCACTATGACACTCTAATTATCACTAAAAATATTCATTCTGATACCATGAGTCCAAAGACAGGCAACTCACATGGTGAGATTGGCAAAAGGGCAACCGTATGAGGTAAGATTTTGATTATATGGGTCAAAGATTTTGGCAACTAGACAGCTCAGAGGGGACTTGATTGAGTTTTATAAGGCTCTGAGAGGGGGATAGTAAAATGAATGAAGGGGAATTTTTACTGTCATAAAGAATTCCAGAACTAGGAACCATAAATTCAAATTATAGGGGATGGATGAGGTTTAGACTAGATTGTAAAAAGTTTTCTTTTAGCCAGTGAGTTGTTGATTAGTGGAACAAGATGCCTTCGCATGTTGTTGAGGTTGATAGTTAAAGACATTCAAAGGTCAATTATAGTTATCTATGTGAGGAGGAAAGAGCATGATTTATTATTATTATTATTAATAGCCATATGATGCAAGGAAGCCTGAGGCTTATGGTGCACCAGGAAAAAAAACAGCTCCCGAGTTACCCTGAGAGAGAGAGAGAGTGTCAAAAGTAGAAGGGAATCACCAAGAAAGAGAAGAATGATGATATCCAGCTCAGGACCCTGGGTGTGCCAAGCCCATACTCACCAGATGTGAGCCTCCGGGGTTAAATTTTGTATTTATCTGGTTTTTTTTTTTGCTGGTGCAGCAAAAGACTGTGGCTTTCTTGCACTATATGGCTAATACTAATCTATGGTAAACTACCTCACCCAAGCTGCGCAGGAATCGTAAGGAGGAAGTTGTTCTTGCCTGGACCCGCATAGGACATAGTCATTTGACACATTCGTTTTTGCTGATGGCTGATGACCCTCCTATGTGTGAGTCCTGTGGCACAATTTTAACTTTTAGACACATTTTAATTGATTGTCCAGATTTTAGCAATATCTGTTTTACCGCTTTTAATCATCTGACTGAGCCGTATACACTCAGTCAGATTTTATCTGACAATGACCATGTGTCTGCTGTTTTTAGTTTTTTAAAATCAATAAACATTTTTGCTCTTTTATAAAATTTAACTTTTTCTTTTATACACATGTTATACATTTTGACATAGTGACCTAACTAATTAGGTCACTGAAAGTTTAAAATCTTTTTTATATATGACCTGGTCTTGGCGCATTATAGCCTTAGTAGCTAATGCGCCAATAAAAACAAAACCAACCAACCTCACCCAAGCAATGTATTTTTAAAAAAAAAAGTTGTCCATATTTCATTAAATAAAGTGCTTCTTATAAATAATATTCCGCCAAATCAAGTACACTCTCCCTAGCAGTGGCAGATTTAGCAATTCAATTTTGAGGCCCCAGATGCAATTCAATTTTGAGTCCCCCTCTCTAAATATTTTCGGTACCACTACAGTGTGCATTTTACGTGCACATTTTTACTATAGCACGCACTCTAGATTTGGTGTTGCGGTTTTAATCATTTTGGTTGTGCAATTTTTTCATACATATTTTAACTAATATTTAAATGAAAAAATGGCACAACTAAGCATTAACGATAATACGTATTCTACTTCAGATTTACTTAGTTCGCATAGATATTTCATATAATATGTAGGGATATTCGCATAAGAGTTTACTAACTTCTCATATTAAATTATAGTTTTATTCAGTAACGGTAATAATGATGAGTGTAAAAATTAAAAATGAAACAATTTTATTTTTTTTGAGACCTGAGATTTGAGTCTCCCTCTATTTAAGAGGCCCCAGGCGCCTGTGCGGAAATCCACCACTGCTCCCTGGGGAGAGTGCCCCCCATACTTTGGGAACTTCTGATTTAGTCCAATTTTAACGTCTTCTTTAGTAATTTGTGTATACTGAATTCAAAAATGGTATTTTTGAATTACTACAATACACAAGAATTTGCATCATAGTCAAGATTTTTTTTTCTTGTTTTTCAAAGAAAATAGCATTAGCATTAGCATTAGTAGAGGCATATGATGCAAGAAAGCAAGCTTATTCAGCATCAGCCAAAAAAAAAAAAAAAAAAACCCTCTCCCATTTCACCCCTCCGTTCGTTCGAAATACCTGTCCAGTTGAGCTTTAAATTTGTTTAGGCTATCAACTTCAACAACAAGTGATGGAAGTCGGTTCCACCAACCAACCACCCACTGGCCAAAGGCAAATTTCCGCACATCTATCCGACATCCGTCCTTCCTCAATTTGAATTGATGCCCTCTGAGGTGATTATTCTGAGAAAGATGAAGAATCCCATTGGCATTGAGCATGCTCAAACCATTCAAAGCCTTATACACCTCTATCAGATCACCTCGCCGGTGCCTAGTCTCCAGACTCTGTAATTTGCAAAACTTAAGCCTTTCATCGTAAGAGCAACCCTTTGTTCCATTTACTAATCTTGTTGCCCTTCTCTGTACCCGTTCCAGCAGCTCTACATCCTTCTTGAAATGAGGCCTCCAGACCTGTATACAGTACTCAAGATGTGGCCTAACCATTGCCTTATACAAGGGAATAATCACCTCCCTATCCCTGCTAGAAAAATTCCTGTATATCATTGACAAGACACCATGAGCTACTCTTGCAGCTCGTCTGCACTGCTCAGAGAACTTCATATCTGCCTGCACAATTACCCCCAGGTCCTTTTCATTCTCCACCACTGTCAGTGTAGTACCGCAGAGTTGATACATTGCTCTGGGGTTACTGTTACCCATATGTAGTACTTTACATTTGTCAATGTTAAACTTCATTTGCCACCTCTCAGCCCATCTGTTCAACCTTTCCAGATCCTGTTGCAGCAGCATAGCGTCAGTAGTGTCCTTAACGACCCTGCCAACCTTTGTATCATCTGCAAACTTAGACATTAAACTTGATATCCCATCATCAATATCATTCATAAACACCGAAAACAACAATGGACCCAACACTGAACCTTGAGGAACTCCACTAATAACATTAGTCCACGTTGAGCAGTGTCCATTGATTACCACTCTCTGTCTTCTGCCACTCAACCATCCCCTTATCCATAGCAGCAATTTGCCTCCAATGCCACACTGCTCCAATTTGTGCAGCAGTCTTCCATGTGCAACAGTATCAAAAGCCTTTCTAAGATCCAAATATATAATATCAAAGTTATTCCCTGCATCCAGTTCTTTTGTGACTACATCATAGTATCCAATCAAATTGGTCAGGCAAGACCTGCCCTTAACAAAACCATGCCGCGTCTGAGCTATAACTGAATTCTTGTCTAGATGATCCTGCAGTGCTTCTTTAACCAGTGCCTCCATTAATTTACCTGGAACAGAAGTTAAACTAACAGGTCTATAATTACTTGTCAGCCTTTGATCCTCCTTTGTGAATTGGGGTTACATTTGCACATCTCCAGTCTATGGGTACCTCCCCTGAGTCCAAAGAAGCTCTCATAATTATGGCTAGGGGTTTGCATACTTCCTTTGCTGCCTCCTTTAATATAACTGGATAGATCCCATCCACCCCAGGTGCCTTTTTTATGTTTATCCTCAACAATCTCTCCTCCACTTTCCTCTCAGTTATTACAAAATCATCCAGCTCACTGCCAATGTTTACTTTACCTACATCATTCTCCTTCCTGAATAACTCCTCATGCGTGAATGTAGATGCAAAATACTCGTTTAGATTGTTAGCCACCTGAGCAGGATCCTCAACTGTTGAACCATCAATATCCAGTGGACCAATCTGATTCATCCCTTTCCTTCTCGAGTTCAAGTATGTAAAGAACTCCTTTCTGTTTTTCTTTGCATCCTTTGCCAAGGATTTTTCGTAGTCTGCCTTTGCCTGCCTAATCTCCTTTGTGACTTGGTTACAGACCAACTTATATCTATCATAGGCTTCCATGTCACCCAATAATTTGTATGTATCCCATGCATTTTTCTTCTCTGCCACATGTCTCATTAGTCCATCTGACAACCATTTAGGCCTAAACATACATTTAGATAAAAAAATAATATTGTTATTATGAGGTTGGGAACTGCTGGTATGATCATGAAAGAACCATCAAGAAGTTGTGACAATGACCGCACAAGATGCCACTACTACAGGGCCTCCGCAAGTGGGTTGGTGAGGTAAGCGTCGCTTACGGGCGGTAGTTCAGGAGGGCGGCAAAAATTTTTTTGACCTGTACAAGTTGGACCTCTGTTTAACGAACTTCTTTATAGAGAAATTTGATATTTAGTGATTTTTGAAATTCCCCTGGGTAATTACATTTATAATAGTTTCAGTAGAATGAAGAAAATTTGCATATAACGAACGGATTATGAGAGACTATACTGGGGACAAATTGTTCGCTCCTATTGAGTCGATTGAGTCAATTAATGCTGCTCCTAAGCACGTATTAAGAGCCAAAGGGATTACCATTCTACAACTTAGTGTTACTCTTAAAACCTATCTAATAACTTGTCCCACATATCCAAAAGTCGTGCTGGTCATCTGATTGGTTTTATTCAATCAGAACGATTTCCATCGTTTACCAGTATTGAACACGACAGGCAAATAATTCATTTGAAATAAATATAGTACATGAAATTGCAGGCACATTAATTTGCTTATCCGGATTTGTGTTTCATATTTATATTTTGCAGTTATAAAATCTTCTTTTTCTTCAAGGTCTCTGCCCTCAGGCAGGTTCAGGGCTTCATTGATGCTATGCTTCTCTATCTTGTGCTATACTTTTAATTTCTGCATAATTTCTTTTTATTGTCCAATCTATCATTCCAATTCTCCTTCTCCCAACAGTTCTCTTCCCACACATCTACCCCTCAATCCCTTTCCTCAGCATGCTTTCTCTTCTCACATGTCCTATAAAGTTATTTTGTCTCCTTAATTCTTTACTAACGTTCTCTCTTCTACTTTCCTCAAAATCTCATTCTCACTCTGTTCACCCATTTCACCCTTTCCATTCTTTCCACACCCACATCTTGAAAGCTTCTAGGCCTCTAATCTCCTCTTTGGCAATGTCCATGTCTTGTAACCATATAGTACAACAGTCCATATTAATGTTTTCATCATTTGCTTTCTTAATTCCTCCTTGAAATTTCTTCTCAATAGTTCTTTTCTCTATAAAGTATTTAAGGGCAAAAGCCTCATGCTATGAGGTAGAATGACTAGTATGTAGGTTAGTGCAAATGCATCATTTTAACATAGCTATCTACCAAAGTAGTTAAATTAATTAATTAAGTTGGTATCATTTTGGTTATATCTCATATTGTGACTGCCTTCACAACGAGTTGCTATGGTATTGTACTACCTTTAATAAATAACACTTCACCAGTGGAGAAGACTATTGTTATTTATTCTCAGCAAATACCACTACCCAGACAGCACCATTTCAAAGCTTGTTGGCTTCTCTTTGGTGGGTGGGCAGGTACCCTGGTGTTGCAATAGTGACAACCCAGTTATGAAGTATAACTTCACAATATGAGAGATGCCTGATGGTGTGTAGTGATATAGACTATAAAGTATTTAAGGGCAAAGGCCTCATGCTACAAGGTAGAATGAGCTATATTAAAATGATCCATTTGCACTAACCTACATATTAGTCATTCTACCTCGTAGCATGAGGCTTGTTGTTTGTTTGTTTGTTATTTGGTTTTTAGGAGCATTAGCAACTAAGGCCATATTGCCACATTCCCTGACCTTTCCGCATCCTCCGTATTTGGTGGGCATGGGCTCGAACCCCGGTCTAATCAAGAAGCGTGTGCTACGCACTGCTGCTCCTTCCCACCTGGCTATGGAGGCGCCATAGCATGAGGCCTTTGCCCTTAAATACTTTATAGTCTGTATCACTATGCACCATCAGTCATCTTCATATTGTGAAGTTATACTTCATAACTGGGTTCTCACTATTATAACACCAGGGTACCTGCCCACCCACCGAAGAGAAGCCAACAAGCTTTGAAACGGTGCTGTCTGGGTGGTGTTATTCGCTGAGAATAAATAACAATAGTCTTCTCCACTGGTGAAGTGTTATTTATTCGAGGTAGTATTGTACTATCTCGAATAAGTTCCATACTACCTCGAGGTAGTATGGAAACTCGTTGTGAAGGCATTCGCAATGAGATATAACCAAAACGATGCCAATTTAATTAATTAATTTAACTACTTTGGTAGATAGCTATGTTAAAATGATGCATTTGCACTAACCTACATATTAGTTCTTTTCTCTTACTAAATGCTTCTTTCCCATTGTAATTCTTGTTTTTATTTCTTCCAGGCTTTACCCAATTTCTGTCATGATGCTTCTCAAGTATGTGTATCTGTCGACCTGTTCCAACATTATACCATCTAATGTTGTATTATTCCATCTAATGTTGTACCTAATGTTGTATCTAATTTTCTTCTTCCTGGCCACTTTGATATTAACATTACCTTGGTTTTATTGCTGTTAATCTTCATATTTTATTCCTTTATTGTGCTGTTCAAGATGTCCAAGGAGCTCTGTAATTCTTCATTATTAGCAATCATAACCCCAGGGGCTTACATCTGGTGAGTATGGGCTTGGCAAACCCAGGATCCTGAGCTGGATATCATCGTTCTTCTTTTTCTTGGTGATTCCTTTCTACCTCTCTCTCTCTCTCTCTCTCTCTCTCTCTCTCTCTCTCTCTCTCTCTCTCTCTCTCTCTCT
The DNA here is from genome assembly GCF_048544385.1 of Mastigoproctus giganteus. NCBI lineage: Eukaryota > Metazoa > Arthropoda > Arachnida > Uropygi > Thelyphonidae > Mastigoproctus > Mastigoproctus giganteus. Next base: position 87,031,460 of record NC_143584.1, read on the forward strand.
CTCTCTCTCTCTCTCTCACAGAGTAACTCGGGATTTTTTTTTTTTTTTTTTGGCTGGTGCATCATAAGCCTCAGGCTTACTTGCAACATATGGCTAATAATAATAATAAAAAAAAATAATCAATATCTAGTCATCTGCAAATCTTAGTCTTATCTTCCCCCTTCCTACTTTTACACCTCATTTCTGCTCTTCTTTGAACTCTTTCATCAGTGCTTCTGCATATAAATCAAATAGTCTGGGGACATGAAGTATCCTTACCTTACACCCCTACCAATGGGAAATCATGGAATATTTTCAAGAAAATAGAACAGAAGAAGCATTCCAAAAAATTCTCGATTCGGCTAATAATATGGCCACTATCACTGGCATTGCCGCTTTGTTTCCAGAAGTAAGCACTGTAAGGAAAAGATTGAAAAGATGTCATTTCGATTATGAATATAGAGAGGAAGTTATTCAGGATCCACAACAAATTTTCAAAATTAATTTTTTCTTTCAAATTATGGACACAACAATTTTCTCATTAACTGAAATATGAAAGAATATGTAAAAATATTTAAAATATTATATAATATTTCTGAATTACATAATAAATTAAGTGACATTGATCATAACGGATCGTGGGTTCGGATCCCACCTCAGGCTTGGATCAGTGTAAAATGCAAAAACTTTGGGAGGTACATTATGGCCACAGAAGCCGATGTGCCAACAACTAACAAAAAAAAAAAAAAAAAAAAAAAAATTGGCAATAATTTTAATGGCAATCATTTGGAACAAATAAACATAATTGAAATAATTAATAAATTTGCATCTCTTAAAGCAAGGAAACAGATTTGTATAATTTTTTTAACATTATAATTTTCCTTTTATGTTATTATTGCGATAGAATACGATTACTGTTATTTAGAATTTAAAGTTTATTTCCAGAATTTCAGAATGATTTTGTTATTTTTGTTTGTTGTTTCATTTTATTATTTGTGAGATATATTGTAATTCTTTTCTTTTTCAATAAATTAATAATAATTATTTATGATGTTTTAATCGAAATATTTTGGGGTGGAAAATTGGATTTTGCTTACTGGCGGCCCTGCACTACTATATATATATAGTGGTGCAGGGCCGCTGCAACCCTATGTGCCTATATATATATATATATATAAGTTATATAAGTGCGGCAGTACACTGCTAGGAAGCATTATTCTCTGTATTTTCATTTGAACAGAAGAATCCAAGTAAATTTCTGTATTTGTAAGAAGCACAGAAAAACCATGTTTATTTCTGTATAATGGAGTAGTAGTGCAGTATGGTAAGAAGTGGCTGCATAAATAAACTGGACACATTTACATTTAAGGTGGCTATGTTGCAAAAAAGCCATTATGGAGTTCATTAAAAAGGCATATTGTGTATATTTTAGGATGGAGCTTGGTGACTAAAATAAACCATAGGCTCCTCACAAAGTTTTTCACACGTGCTTCAGAGTTCAGGAAATTAATTAAAAGTAAGAAAAAAAGTGTCTGCCTTTTGTTATTCATATGATGTATCATGAACCATGAAGCCATGGAGATATTTACTATAATTTTTCTTATCTAATATGCAGGGCTGTAAAACTAAAAATAAAAAGAATATTTTATATCTGAATCTGCCAATCTGCTATAAAGCACATTGTGCAAAACCCAATTTACTTTCTCCACTACAGTTTCACAATCAGATACTGAATTTAATATATGGTAACATTAACTGTTCTCAGAATGAAAATGTAGATAAACAGAAACAGTTAACACAAAATAAACTAGATGATTTGTTTGCAAGACTGGAATCTTCCAAACTTCTGCAGAAATCCTGGAATGAAGTGTACAAATTAAAAATATACTCTTTCCAGGGACATCATTCCTATTATAATATTCCTCATTCCTATTATAACTTTAAGGATTTCTCACTGCCTAATAAAGTTAATATTAGCATTAGTTGAGGCATATGATGCAAGAAAGCAAGCTTATACAGCATTAGCTCCCCCCAAAAAAAAAACCCATTTCACCCATCCAGTCACTTCAAATGATTGTCTAGTTGTCTGGTTCACTTAAATTTATTTAAGCTATCAACTTCCACAACAACAGATGGAAGTCTGTTCCAGCAATCAAATACCTGCTGGCTAAAGGCAAACTTCCACACATGTATTCTAAAACTGTCTTTCCTCAATTTGAATCTATGCCTCCTCAGGTTCTTAATCTGAGCAAGCGGAAGTATCCCATCAGCATTGAGCCTGCTCAAACCATTTAAGGCCTATATACACCTCAATCAGATCAACTTGCAGAATATAAAAGACATTAATGGCTATTTAGTGTTGAGTTGAAGATTATGTTAAAATTTAATGTTTCATATATGAATTTGACAGCAGAACACAGTCAGCATTAGACAAGGAAGCCATGGCCACACCAAAACAGCCTTGTACTGGTTCAAAAAAAAAAAAAGCATTGAGTGTAAAAGTCAAGGGTCTAGTGAAAGTGCTGTATCTTTATTCATATTCCATTAGAGTTAATGAAGTAATTTGTAGTCTTTAGGCAAGGATAGTAGTTGCTTTAAGTGTGTCTTTGCAAGCAAATTGTAATTTATCTAATAGTTGTAGTAGTAGTGGCATGTGATGCAAGAAAGCAAATATATGAGCTTATGCAGCATCAGCCAAAAAAAAAAAAAAAAAAAAAAAAATCACAACGTTCCCTCCAAATGCCTGTCCAGTTCCTCCTTAAATTTATTCAACCTATCAACTTCCACAACGACAGATGGAAGTTTGTTCCAGCAATTAACCACCCGCTGGCTAAACGCAAATTTCCGCACATCTAATCTACATCTGTCTTTTCTTAATTTGAATTTATGCCCCCTTAGGTTCGTAATCTGAACAAGTGGAAGGATCCCATCAGAATTCAGCCTGCTGAACCCATTCAAGGCCTTATAGACCTCAATCAGATCACCGCGCAGGTGCCTAGTCTCCAGCCACTGCAATTTGCAGAACTTAAGCTTCTCTTGATCAGAGGATCCCTTCATTCCCCTCACCAATCTTGTTGCCCTTCTCTGTACACGCTCAAGTAAATCTACATCCTTCCAAAAATGAGGCCTCCAGACCTGTACGCAGTACTCAAGGTGCAGCGTGACCATTGCCTTATACAGAGGGATAATCACCTCCTTTTCCCTGCTAGCAAAATTCCTATATATCATTGGCAAAACCCCATGACCTGCCCTGGCAGCCTGTCTGCATAGCTCAGAAAACTTCATATCTGACTGCACAATTACTCCCAGGTCTTTTTCATTTTCTACCACCTTAAGTGTAGTACCACACAGTTGGTACTTTTCTCTGGGGTTACTTCTATATATATGCAGTACTTTGCATTTGTCAAGGTTAAACTTCAGTTGCCACTTCTTAGCCCATCTGCCCAAATTATCTAGATCCTGTTGCAGTAGCACACTGCCATTACTGTCATTAACAACCCTGCCAACCTTTGTATCATCTGCAAACTTCGACACTAAGCCTGATATACCTTCATCGATATCATTGATAAATATACAAAACAACAGTGGACCCAACACCGAACCCTGTGGGACTCCACTAATAACATTAGTCCAAGAAGAGCAGCACCCATTGATTACCACCCTCTGTCTTCCACTTAATCATCCTTTTATCCATTGTAGCAACTTACCCTTAATACCATTCTGTTCCAATTTGTACAATAGTCTTCCATGCGCAACAGTGTCAAAAGTTTTCCTGAAATCCAAGTATATGATATCAAAATTATTTTTTGCATCCAGTTCCTTTGTAACCACATCATAATATCCTATCAAATTTGTCAGACAAGACTTTCCTTTAACAAACCCATGCTGTGTCTGAATTATTGCTGCAGTCTTGTCTACATGATCCTGCAATGCATCTTTAACCAGCGACTCCATTATTTTACCCGGAACAGAAGTTAAACTAACTGGTCTGTAATTACTCGTGTCACCCTTCGATCCCCCTTTGTGAATTGGGGATACATTTGCACATCTCCAGTCCGTGGGAACCTCCCCTGAGTCCAAGGATTAATTATGACTAAGGGTTTGCTTAGTTGCTTTGCCGCTTCCTTTAATATAACTGGATAGATCCCATCCACCCCATGTGCTTTTCTTACGTTTAACTTCAACAGTTTCTCTTCCACTTTGCTCTCAGTTATTACAAAATCATTAAGTATCCTGCTACAATTTGATAACCTTCTGCCATTTTCAAACCTAATAATTCCTCACGTGTGAATGTAGATGCAAAATACTCATTCAGTTTGTTTGCTATCTGAGCAGGATCATCAACAGTCGAACCATTGATGTCAAGTGGGCCAATCAGATTCATCCCCTTCCTTTTAGAGTTTATATAAGTAAAGAAATCCTTGCTGTTTTTCTTAGCATCTTTTGCCAAGGATTTCTCGTAATCGGCCTTCGCCTGCCTAACCACCTTTCTAACTTGGTTACAGATCAACTTGTAGCTATCATGTGAAACTTAAAAGAAGTCTTTCATTGGACCATGGAAAATAAAGTTAACTTCAGATGAGCAATTTTATTGAATGATAACAACAGTTGGAAGAAGTATGGATGTGTTCAGAAATGAAATTTGATAACCTCAGAGAACAAGAAATATGCAATTTGAAAGTATTGTTGAAAATGTGCTCAATTTTCAGAATCAGGATTTAAGATAAATGTAAAGATCCATTTCTTGCACCCTACATACATTCCCCCCTCCAAATCTTGGTTATAAGGAACAGGTTAAATGATTCCACTAAAATATATATACAGTAGAGCTTGGACAATTGGAAGCTGAGGGGCATCAAAATTATTTCAAATTATCCAAATTTCAAATTAAATAATTTGTTTTTATAGAATAGGAGGCTCAACATGCAGAAAAATAATTCAAAATAACCAGTATTTCAACTTAAGAAATTTTGAATTATCCAAGCAAAAAATATACTGTGCATATCAGGCTTATTAATCAAATTCCAGAGGGTATACAGCATATACCCATACATATATATGTACTGCATATTTACTTATTTATATATATGGCTTATGTAATAAAAATAATAAAACTATTAAGTATTGCTTAAGAATAAAATTCTAATAAATTTATTTTTTAATTTTCAGTAAATATTTTAATAATATTAGTTTTTTCAAGTCTTTCAAAAACCAGAAGGTATATGCTATTGTATTCACTTAAAAAAAAAGTCCAAAGGGTGTACGGTTTGTACCCTCCACTACAGCCCTGTAAATATATATATAAATGGGAGATGAAAAGAAGATACAGGGAAAGTGAAACATAAATATGATGGCAGATTATTTGTGATTTCTGAAAAGAGGGATAATTTAGCATAATGCATATAAGAAAAATTCCAAAACTTAATTTTAGAATAGACCAAGAATTTATTCCAAGAAACCAGTGAATTTGCATAAATGTTCACTTTTATATTCAAATTCTTGTTTACTACATTTTCAGTTTTGTTACATTTTATTGTATAAATATAGTGCAACGCAACAGTTACATTTTATTTTAAAAAATAAACACGCACATTGTTATTTGGATAAATTAAATAATATTTACAAAATAAGGAAAAGTTTTATCTTATTCCCAATGTGGGAAATCCTTAGGTATACAAAATAATGGGTGCCAGTTTTGAAATCAGCATTGGAACCTGATTTAAAAAGATCCGGGCTATGTGGGACACTGTAAAAGGATGCTATAATATTTCACCATGTTTACTGAAGGAGTATTTTCAGTTGTTCAAGGTGAATAGTTAATTTCTTTAAATTTTTTTTACAGATTTTATTTAGTCTTAATTAGATGTGACTATTAGATATGTTTCTGTGATATTAATATTTTTGTTTCCAAAACTTAGAGATGATAATAGAAATATTACACTTCATATTTATAAAATTTGCCTTACAGAAAATGTCTTAATATTTGCAGGGAGGAATGAAAACTGCTGTATATAAATCCAGGGTCAAGTCAAAAGTTTTGCCATTTTTTCATTGGGTATGTAGTTAGTTTGTTTTGGACTTTTGCATGTAGTCTGTGGCTATCATTGAATTGAAGATGTTTGTTACATCTAGGTGTAAATTTTTATTTACAAACTATTTAAGGTTAAAACAGATTGTTTGTAAAACTCTTTCCCCATTTACATTGTTTAAATTTACTGTTGGGCAATAAGCCCAATAGCATTGAATTTTCAGTTGTTCAAAGTGAATAGTTCATTTCTTAAAATTTTTGAATTTATTAAGTCTTAGTCAAATGTAGATATATTTCTGTGATATTAATATTTATGTTTCCAAAACTTAGAGCAGAAATATTGAACAGATAATTGCCCAACAGCATTTGGGATCTTGCCAATGACATACAGGAATTTTGCTTGCAGGGTTAAGGAGGTGATTATCCCTTTGTATAAGGTAATGGTCAGGCCACATCTTGAGTACTGCATACAGGTCTGGAGGCCTCATTTTAAGAAGGATATAGAACTGCTGGAACCGGTACAGAGAAGGGCAATGAGATTAGTGAGGGGAACAAAGGGTTGCTTTTACCAAGAAAGGCTTAAGTTCAGCATCTGGAGACTATGCACCTTCAAGGTGATCTGATTGAGGTGGATAAGGCTTTGAATGGTTTGAGAAAGCTCATGCTGATGGGATTCTTCCTCTTATTCAGATTATTCACTTGGGGGAGCATAAATTAAAAATTGAGGAAAGATAGATAGTTGCGGAATAGATGTGTGGAATTTGCCTTTAGCCAGCAGGTGGTTGATTGGTGGAACAAACTTCTATCTGTCGTTGTGGAAGTTGATAGCTTAAATAAATTCAAGGAAGAACTGGACAAACGTTTGGAGCAAATGGATAGGTGAAATGGGAAGTTTTTTTTTTTTTTTTTTTTGCTGATGCTGTATAAGCTTGTTTTCTTGTGTAATATGCCACTACTAATGCTAATGCTAATTTGGCTGCCATTAAAATTAAGTTAGCTAGTTTGTGGAATATGTCTCAGAATTGAGAAAAAATGTACTATTTAAACCTTGTGAGTAATTTCTCAGAATGTGCATGAGCCCATAGCAGTGAATTTTTCAAATGCAAGGGGGCAAGAGGTAGCAGGTATCTATGGCAGCATCTCTGTGGAGTGAGATTGTAGAATTTTGGAGTTTGTAAAAATGAAAACTTTGTACATAACTTTTAAAATATTAATTGCACTCGCTTTGACTTGATTGTTCAAGGGTAGTGTTATTTTTACCTGAATGCCCAACAACAGAAATTATTGTCAAAAATCAAATTAGAATTAAGAAAAATAGTTGCAATGACAACATGAAAATAAATAAACTTATTTTTATTTATTTTTTTTTTTGATATAGTAATATCCTTTACGTCTATGCATCACATGATTCAGTTTTTTTCAACTTGCAGATCAGAATTCCTGAGAATTTATTCAGTGTCATATGTGTAAATTAGACAACTGACATGAGACTTTATTCCAATTTTTGAAGTTCATTTTCTTACTTCTCTCCATAATAAATTGTCTAAAATTAATTAGAAACACCAATAGGTCAAGACCAATTTGAAGATTTCTAGACAATTTGAATGTATAAATAGACACATTAATTGAAATATCCATAAAAAAAAATTTATATATATGTGTACAGGGCCCAGTCACATTATTATGACCACCTATTTAGTATCCAGAATATGCGCCTTTCGCAGCATGCACTGCAGCCAGCCACTGTGGGAGGGACCCAGTAAGTCTGCGGAAGATTGCTACGTGTATCTGTGACCATGCAGACTGCAGTGCACACAGGAGTTCCTGTAGGTTCCTTGGTGAAGGATCCATCCATCTGATGTGTCGATTGAGGTGGTCCCATAGATTTTCAGTTGGGTTAAGATCTGACGAAGTCGGTGGCCAAGGGAGTAGCTTGGAGTCTTCGTCGTGCTCCTCAAACCACTCACGGACAATTCTGGCAACATGGCATAGCGCATTGTCTTGTTGATACATACCATTGCCCCCAGGAAACACGGTCAACATGTACGGGTGTACCTGATTGGCGATGATCGATAGGTAACCATTTGCGTTCAGGGTGCCCTCCAGAGGTATCAGTGGACCCAAGCCATGCCATGAAAACATTCTCCAGACCATAACGCTGCCCCCACCAGCCTGCCTTCTACCGACAATCGTGTCCGGGTGTCTGTTCTCAGAGGTTTCACACCTAATATGTCACTGTCCATCCACTTGGTGGATCAGAAACCGTTGGAGAAAGCCACCCATTGCCACTCAGCCGGGGTCCAGTGTCAGTATTGCTGTGCACAACAGGGTTCGCTGCACTGTCATATTGGAGACCTTTCTTGTGGCCCCACAGTTCATTTGGACAGCCAATTGAGCAACAGTAGCATGCCAATCGGTCCTGACCAAACGTTTCAGCCGACGTTCACCTCTGGGATCAGTGCTGCATGGGGCTCCACAATTGGCACGTCAGGTCGTTAAAACTGTCCTCGTCCAGTTTTGATACACTTTCACCACTGCAGCACATGAGCATTTCACAAAATCCACTGTTTCAGATATTCTGGCACCCTGGCCTGATAGCTGATGATCCTGCCTTTTTCCAGGTCTGATAGGTCACGTGCTTTGCGCATGACAGTGGCTGTTACTGTCTTCACGGATGCTGAACATCAAACCTTATATGCTTGCGGTGTGTGAACTTGACACGTTCGCTGTATGATTCACTAGGTGTGTGTGTGATGTCTGCATTGGGGTCGTGATCATAATATTGTGACTGGACTCTGTGTGTATATATATATATATATGTATATATAAATGTATATGCAAATAAATGATAAGTGTATGTGTAGGAGTGTTGACCTGACAGGTGTAGTTACAATGGAAAAAGCTAAAGTGCATGACAAATAAAAGCAGATTATTTAAAAATTATATAAATAAAATTAATTGAAAATATATAAATGGTACTTAATGCTGTAGGTCTTAAGATTTTAGCTACATCATCAAGGGCTGGCAGCCAAAACTAAAGGAATCACAGTAATAAGCAAGGCCTCTGTTTTTGTTATGATGTATACGTGGCGGGCAGAAAAAGTGAAGAAATGTATACATCATAGCCAACCCGGCAGAGACCAAAAAGAAATAGAAAGCAAAACCCAACTAAAACTAAATCTATTTGCATATATTTCATTATGGTTGCTGGGTATTTCTGCTATTACTAGCAGTGGCTCAAATCCATAATCCATTATTATATAATATTATTATTAGATTTTCGTTCTTTTATAGATGTTCTGTTTTATCACTACAGCATATTATTATTACTAATTATAAAAAAAAAATAATAAAAAAAAATATATATATACAGGGTGTTTCAAAAATGATGGTCAATAATTTAAAGGTGAAAAGTACAAACTAAAATAAGGAAAAACGTCCTAGTGAACTGTTTTTGAGATAATGCACATTTTCTGTTGAGATCCACCACTGACTATGGGAGCACTCTGAGAGGATGGTCTGTATTGCCGAGACTTTGTACACGCTGGATATGGTCCCCTCATATGGGGGACCATATCCAGCGTGTACGAGCATATATACTTTTGCGATGTATAGTTTGCCATGCACTGCTATGACTCAGTGCACATGCTTGCAGAGCAACCCTCCTTGTCAAAATTCCTGGATTTTGTTCTATTCTTTCTAACATCCTTTCCTCAGCATCAGGTGTTATGCTTCTGGGTTTGGTTTGGTTTGGTTTTGGTTTTATTGGCGCATTAGCTACTAAGGCTATAATGCGCCAAGACCATGTCATTTATAAAATAATTTAAACTTTCAGTGACCTAATTAGTTAGGTCACTATGTCAAGAAGTATAAGAAAAATGTAGATTTTATAAACGAGTAAAAATATTTATTGACTTTAAAAATCTAAAAATAGCAGACACATTGTCATTGTCGGATAAAATCTGACTGAGTGTATATGGCTCAGTCAGATGATTAAAAGCGGTAAGACGGATACTGCTAAAAACTGGACATTCGATTAAAATG